>NW_016820510.1:43508-48226 GCF_001698545.2 Rhinopithecus bieti | reverse complement strand
GTAGACTTTATACTTGAATTTTTAAGAAGGCAAGGAAAAGAAAAGCGTTATATAAGTAAAACCGGAAGAAAAGGAGTAAAACATTAAAAGAAGTAAAGGAAAAAGAAATACAAATAATGACCCAATTATTAATAGACTTTCTCTCACAGATTGTACTGAATAAAAATAATAGCTAACATTTATTTGTTGTTAAATCATTTATTTGTTGTTAAATCATTTGTTGTTGCTGGGTAAATCACATACTTTATCCATGGATTCCTACTCTTCAAGGTAAATATTGTAGTTATTGTTTTACAGATGCACAAACACTGAAGTTCTGAAAGATAAGGGAATTTTTCCTCTCTATGAATATAGAGTCATCTTACTCTGTAGGAAATTAAAGCCAATCTATTTCTATTGCGATTCTCCTAAGATTATACTAATATTAACGTATCATTATATCAAATTTAAAACTAAGCTAATCAAATGAATCACTACCAATCAGTGCTGTAAACCAAACCCGCCTCATGGCAACTTAATGATATATCAGTTACCTAATTCCCCATAACAAACCACCTTCTTACATAGTGGCTTAGAATAACTATCACTTATTATGTCTCCCAAGTCTGCCAATCAACTGGGGATTGGCTAACCTGGGCTTGGCGTGGGGAGAGCTGTACTCTAAGTGCTTGTCATCCTCCTCTTTGTACAGACAGACTAGCCCAGGCATGTCCTTCTTATGGCAATAGCAGAGTTGAAAGAGAACAAGTGGAAACACATAAGACCTCTTGAAGCCTTGGCTTAGGATGGGTACACTGTCACTTCTGCTTCATTCCATGGGCCAAAACAAGTCATGTGACCAAGACAAGGGGCAGAGAAGTACACCCTGCCCACAATGTACTGTGGCAAAGGGCTGAGATACAGAGAGCGGTGAAGGATTAGAGCCAATCTTCCAGCACTCCAGTGTACCTGGTCAGAGAACAAAACTTTATTGGTACCTAGTTGAATACTGCATCATTGATTAAATAAAAAAAAGATATAAACAATTGAGGAAAGCAGCATATTCTTCACCTATAGAAAATTTGTTAGTGCACAGATGTGTGTGTGTGTGTGTGTATAAAATGAAGGCACTGAACGTGGGATCTACATAGTTAGACTCTCTAAACAATTTACTTAAATGTATTATTAGCCTTACATTTTGGTAAAAGGAATCATCTCCTTGCTGGTTGATATCAGCTGTGTGGTAAGAAAATAACTTCCCTCTGTTCTCAGGCACTCATACAGTCACTAATAGAAAATAAAGTAATAGCATAGAAAATAACATGATAGCAAAGTTTAGACAATTCGTTTCAAGGCAGGAGGTATTGATTGGTTTAAATATGCTATAGATTCTGCCCAGCTGGAAGAGCAAGCAAGACAATTACGGACTTGTCACAATGATTAACAGACACTACGGCAATGATGGGGTTTTTCTGTTTAGTTTTGTTTTGTTTTGTTTTGTTTTAGAGGCAGGGTTTCACTCTGTCGTTCAGGCTGGAGTGCAATGACATGGTGTAATCACAGCTCACTGCAGCATGGAACTACTAGGCTCAAGCAATCCTCCTGCCTCAGCCTTCTGAATAACTGGGACTATAGGCAGGCATCATAACATCCAGCTAATTTTTTATTTTTGGTAGAGATGGGGTCTCCCTATGTTGCCCAGGCTGGTCTCAAACTCCTGGCCTCAAATGATCCTCCAACTTCCGCCTCCCAAAGTGCTAGGATTATAGGCAAGAGCCACTACACCCCGACCTTGTTTTGTTTTTTGATAAGACAAAGACAACTCCATATTAATACTTCCCCTCCCAAGTTATACCTGTGCAAAAGCATGTTTATGAGATGCTTGTGGGGACAGTGTTAAAAGGAAATGTAAAATTTTCATTTTCTTTGCTCTCTGAGACATATCCAAGGAAACAAAAGCCATTTTACAGTTTTGGAATAAAGAATGTAAGTGATATTACATTCTTATATCTTTAGAGAGAGGGGGATTCAATTAAGCAAACCAGCAGAAGAATGAAAAGAGAAACGTGAGCAGTATTTGCAGTAACCATTGCAGAAATGGCACAATTGTAGATTTATAAAAGGCAGTGTGCTCTCTTACTTCCCGCCTGAGTGAAAGCCTTCACCTGCCCTTGACTGACTATCCAGGACATTGTCAGGCACTGAGCATTGATCTATCACAGATGTAATTTGTGATCGACTTGATGCAATGTGTTCAACTCCAAAATCAGATTGGTTGGAAAAAATGCTTCTCAGAACGGTATGAGGATTTCATCAACAAAGTTTGTGTGTACCTGGAAGAGAGGCTTGTGCAAAACCAGCAGCGACTATGTGAGAGAGTCCGCTAGGAGAAGACCAGCGTCCTCAGGAGTCAGAGGACAACTCCAACCCAGATTCCCACTTGGCCTCTTCTTGCCTAACATATCAAGCAACGGAATTCACTGGCTTAGAAAATTTTTTGTATCTGTTTGTAAATTGTGCTTTACAAACCACACAGGCTTTTCTTATGCTAGAGAACTTGAGTGCTGAATTGTCCCTGAAAAGAAGAGTTGAGAATGGGAACTTGTGCAAATGAAATGGGTGCAGATTCCTGTATGGGGCAGGCAACACAGTGATGTAAATGACAGAGGTGGCTAAGAAACAAATGGGGTTGGGGGAGTGGTGGAGGGCGGGGTCAGAGGAAGTCCAAGGAGGCAGTGAAGAAACATCAGGGCACTCCCTCCCCATTGCCTAGGGAGGGAGAAGTCACAGGCGCTCCAGGTGAGCAGAGGAAGAAGCATCCTGCTGAAAGTGGCATCACAAAGGGGAAGGAAGGAAGGTTATCTCACCAGTCGCTGGCATAGATCACCAGAAGCATTTCTCATGTCACTTCACTTTGGGAACCAGATTTGTGCGCCTATGTGATCCTCTTTCCAACTCCTTCCCACTGCAGGAGAAAGTTCTGAAAATAATTAGAACCACTTGGCCCACTACCAAGAGGCCCCACATCAAAGTTGTGCCTCAGCCCTGCGTGGCCAGCATTTCCTCGATCTCCTTCAAATGTGAAACTGTTACACAAAATGGAGTAACAGCATTCGCTTAGGACTAAATGTCTTCAAAGTCTCATTCTATGGCAATACCTTATCACAAATCTCCAAAGTGAAATTACTAGCAAGATTGCGTGATTTCAGCTATACCTTCATCAGTGCGTAATAAGAATAGCATACATGCGTGTTGTCAATGTCCATTGAAAAAGGAGTATTTTCTATTTGGGACCTCCTGAGAAAGGAATTAGTGTTTTACAGGATAAAAGACTCAAAATAGGCACGGTTACATTGTGGGAACATAATCATTTGCCTGCCAGTGAAAAAGCAACAAACTGTGTTCAGATTTTAAATTGTTTGCTTCATTTGCTTGTTAAATGGATATAATTTCTAATTTGCATTCTTTACATTTTTGCAGCTTTTCTTGAAGCTTACAAACAAGATGTTAAATCCCTTTTAGTTAAATTTGGAGGAGAGCAACATAGAGAAAGTACTATTTAAAGACCGGTTTCAAGAAAACATGGAGTCATTTGGAGACTTGACAAAACTCTTTGTCAGTGGCCTACAGATTCAGATGAGGGTAATAAGGAGAATAAATAAACCTATTTAGAACAAGGACACTTTCTATCTGTCTTGATAGATAAACTGGTTTTAATGCAGAATATAAAGTGAATTATGAGGCCAGGTGCAGTAGCTTACAGCTGAAATCCCAGCACTTTGGGAGGCCGAGACGGGCAGATTGCTTGAGCTCAGGAGTTCCAGACGAGCCTGGGCAACATGGCAAAACCTCATCTCTACAAAAAATACAAAAAAAAAAAAAGAAAAAAATAGCAGGGCATGCTGGCATGTGCCTGTAGTCCCAGCTACTTGGGAGGCTGAGGTGGAAGGATCACTTGAGCCTAGGAGGTGGAGGCTGCAAAGCCGAGATCACGCCACTGCACTCCAGACTGGGTGACAGAGTAAGACCCTGTCTCAAAAATAAATAAATAAATAAAGTGACTTATGAGACCAATTCATGTGCACTAATATGGTTTAAAACCATTATTAGGATTCATAAAATTTTGAGTTGCCTTCAAATCTGTATTTAAATTATTAATTTTTTCTGGTACATATTGAGTTAGTAAAAATAGAAACCCCCTTTTATATATAACTACATTGTTCAGAACAGCACATGTAAGCAGAATATTTATTTCCTTATTTTGATAGAGTTCCATTTCCTGTTGAAAAGTAAAATCCAATAAAAAGAACATCCAGCTTAAACCATGTAATACTTTAAAAAGTAAGAGTTCAGATGCAAAGTTTCAATAATGAAAAAGTTCTTTTCTAATGAGATAGTTTCAGAAATACTTAATTTAATCCAAAAAATGACTTTTAAAAATTCTCCAAACTTCTTGGAACTGCATGCATAAACCTCAGCAATTGCAGCAAGTATTCATTTTCGTTTTCATCGATGAGACAACTTTTCAAAAGATCTTCCATCCCATTGATCTTGCACATGGAGATCATTTAAACCCCCCTTTGGAAAATTTTCCTAATGATGCTTGTCAATATTTTCCTGATGGCAATGCTAGAAATCTCACATTTTGCCACCATCTGCAGGTGACAGATGCACACATCCATTATTGTGGTCCAATAAAAGAGAATCATTTTCTTTTTTTTTTTTTTTTTTTTTTTTTT
>NW_016820510.1:11062-41390 GCF_001698545.2 Rhinopithecus bieti | reverse complement strand
ATTTTTTTGAGACAGAGTCTTGCTCTGTCGCCCGGGCTGGAGTGCAGTGGCCAGATCTCAGCTCACTGCAAGCTCCGCCTCCCGGGTTCACGCCATTCTCCTGCCTCAGCCTCCCGAGTAGCTGGGACTACAGGCGCCCGCCACCTCGCCCGGCTAGTTTTTTGTATCTTTTAGTAGAGACGGGGTTTCACCGTATTAGCCAGGATGGTCTCCATCTCCTGAACTTGTGATCCGCCCGTCTCGGCCTCCCAAAGTGCTGGGATTACAGGCTTGAGCCACCGTGCCCGGCCAAGAGAATCATTTTCATCCATCAACTCGGTAATCCAATTTCAGCAAACCTGAACCGTGCTAGTGCAGTGTGCTGGATCGCAGCAGCAGCAGCAGCACAACCTGGACACTTGTTAGAAATGCAGATTCTCAGGCCCCACCCAGACTTACTGAGTCAGGAATTCTGACGGGGTCAAACCCAACAATCTGTTTTAGCAAGCCCTCCAGCTGAGGCTGATGCCCAAGTTCAAGGACCACCATGCTAAGTTGTCTGGATGCATGCAGGGAGCAATGAAAATGGCTATGGAGACTGAGATCTAGTGCTCCTGGTATTCATGTCATAGAGGTGATTTTAATCTGGGGGGTTTTCAAACATAGTGAGAGCACCTTCAATTTCTTAGGACAACAGATAGGTAACATGACAATGCAACTTGGGTCCAATGCCCGGGAAACTGCTGGCAGCCTTTGCAAGTGAATTCTGCACACTTGTCACTTTTAGCTTATCTGGAAATCTATATATGCCCCTGAGCTTTCAGCCCATAACAGAAAGGCCTGACCTTACATCTGATGAATCCCTCTTCTCTGTAAAACCTATATGTTTTCTTCCAGGAGAGTACATTGCCACAAGTGCATGCTGCATTGTTTTTCATGTTCTTTCTCTGTGTGTTTGAGTGTGTGTCTATCTCCCCCTTCTGATGCACACATAAGTGACTGGACACATACCCTTGACCCAAGCTTGTATGTGTGACTTCACGTGGTAGGAATGTCTGTGATCTCAGGCTCCTGTCTGTGAAGGAGGGAGTTGGACTGGAGACTCCCAAAGGTCCTCCCTGCTTGGAAATGCTACAAGTCCACACGCCCTACGCGATTGTACTTGTCTTTCTTTGTTCACTGTGATTTAGCATATTAATTAGATAAAGTCAATTCAAATACCCCATTCGAAATGCTCTCAGAATTAAAAGCTCCTTATGAAATTGCCTACTTTGCTCCTAACCTGCAATGTCTTTATTTCTAATTTCACTGCTCGTTTGTGTATGATTACATTACACTTATCAAATAGTCAGAGAAACTTATTTGAAAACACTTGCATAAATAAGTAGCATGGGATTTTTTTCTCTTTCCAAAGGAGCTTAATCTATATGAACTATAGAAATGTCCTATGTCATAAATGGCTGTATGCTATATGCTCTTAATTTTGCATGTCCATATGAAGCTGTATGTGTGCATATACAGAGAAATGTGATTATATCCCGGATCTCTTGTTCATTTCATTTCTTAAGGTGGTGTCATGTCACCAAGAAAATTAGTGACAGATTCACATCACAGAGTGGAATTCTATTCATTAGATATTTTTTGCAAAGTGCAGCTTCTTTTCTTGCTTCCTCATAAGCTGTGAGCATGTGGGCGGGCAAGCACAGGAAAGCATTTAGCAACAGAAAACAGAAGCAAACTGTCTCCTTTCCACCAGTTTCCCCACCTCAATTTTGTTCTCATATTTCTTTACTTCAGTGGACCATCTCTGACATTCTAAACTTTCTGGAACTCTTTCTCAGTTCCCCGGGCTGTTCTTCATGTGCCTCTGTTTCTCTGAAGGCTATAAAGAGATGTGCTCACAACAGGCTCCCAGGCGTCCATGGGGAAATTGTTGACATTCTTTCCCGCTGAACTAGTTTGGCTCACTCCACATTTCTTAGTTCATCTGGAATTCCACAGCTGCCACCTGAGCTTTTATGCTGTCGATAACGACCCCTGACTTGCGGGGTGGTGAGATTCTGTTTTAGCCATGCTGTAGTCTGCCTTTTACCAAATGTCTTTGCCATGAAGTAGTGGGTAAATCTGTTATTTTTCTTATGCTTCTCGAGAAATGACAGATAATTCCCTTTGCTACATGAAAGCATCATCTGACATTTAATTTGTTTGGTTTTCACAGTTAATTTTTCCATTCTCATTGTCAGGTTAGTTACTATCTCCCATCAGCAACTCTTGAACAACAACAACAACAAAATCTATATACTAGACAATGAAAATGTTTCAATATTCTTCAGTTTTTCTACTTTTGTTACTGTTCTAGGGAGGGAGGTAGATTTTCGTTTTCTACAGTCTTCTCCATGAATCATTTTACTGCTCTATGTCTTAATGGGGACATATTTGAATTTGCATTTGCTTTTGCTTATTTTCCAAAGCATCTCTGTTTAAATCATCAATCTACAAACAAAGTTCAACCACAGTCCAACTTGTAACTAGCTAAATAGGATTTACACTAGCGTTTTCATGCTTATCCCCTTATATCAATGTCACTTTAGGGTCAAACTTTTCCTGCAAGTTCTCTGGAGTTGCACTGTTGGTATGAGCAACAGCCTGGTAAAAATCACATGTCTTAGAATCAAACTTATACAAAAACGTATTTTAAGGGTAATATCAAACCCAACATTTTCATATGTTTGGTGACAACTTTGAATTTAGCTACCTAGCAAAACAATAAAATAAGAATTATGTTTAATATATTTTGCAACTAAATAATTACTGTTTCTGAATAATGAGATTTTCATCTGAGATAATGTGAACTTTCCAAGGGAAAGGTTCCCTAGACCCTAGACTGATCGTGGAGATTACAGGGCCATAGAAAATGGCCCTCTGGTCCCACACACCCGGCTAATCACATTGCCATCATGCAGTGCATCTCGCTCACTCGGGAAATGAAAATGAGATAAAGCAGGAGGGAAGGCTTAATTGATCTGAGTCTTTCTCTGTTTGGGAAGTGTTTATTTTAAAAGATAAAATTTCATTCCAGAGGGTCTTATGAGATAAAATTCAAATAGAAAATTTTCTTCATTGCTTCAACAGTTATGTTAAGTTATTTACAACAGCAATTTTTCTTATAAAATATAGCAGGGTACATTTTTTAGAGAGAAAAGCTAACATTTGAACCCACAACGTCTGAAGGTATTCTGTACATTTTATCTCTGGTGGCAGCTGATGTACCAGCAGGCTGACAGATGACAGAAAAAGAAACTCTCTTGTCTATTCTTTTCTAATAAGACAACTCAGTGGAAATAACAGAGAACTCACCTGATCCAAAAATGTCTTCAGTTCAACAATATCTCTCTTTAGGAATTCAGCACTCAGGCAAATGTTTTATTTGCCCTCATAACAAAACAAAAACAAAAACTAAACCAACCACTCTGTTCTTCCAAACTTTTGCTAACTTAAATATCTCTTTCAAACCTTCTCTATCTGGTTATTCACATTAAGCTAGAAGTACACCATTTGTATAGCTTTTCAGGAGATTTGTGATGGGTCTGAAAAGAATTTGATTTTTTTACGTGGACTTTTGACAACTCCCACTACAGAAGATATTGTCCAGGTTTTATGTGGCTTAGTAGCCTAAAACTTCAAAGGGCTTTGCTAAGTCAAAATTACTTAAATAGCCTATTTTAGTATTTTTATAATTGTAGCTTTTAAAGAAGATTAATATCAATTTTCGACATGCTTTTTAGCATCCAGTTTGCTACCTACCAATACATGCATCACTATTTTCTAGATGTGGATATTTTGGGGACACAATATAAAAATATTTTACAACTTTTTTGAATTTCCCCCAAAGTTCATTTTCAAACTCCAGGCAGAGAGAAATGTTTCCGACTTAGTCATTTTAAAAATTTTTTTGAGCAAGCTTATCTTTTCCCAACATTGCATTGTTTTGTATCCTGTGAGATTTTAAACACCTTTCATTTAAATGTTTTTTTTTCAAGTGAGCACTGCATGTGTCTAATGAACAGTCCTTGAAAACAGAGTCACCTTATTTATAAATTCAATTCTCTTTCCATTCATATGAGGAACTTTATCCTTCCTCAGGGCATATATTTAATAACTATTAATGAAATCTGAAACTATATATGAGCACTGAGACCTGAATTTGCTACTCATTTTTTTTTTCCAGTGGAAATTTCATAAGGGTTTTGGCATGGGAACACAGCAGGCATTTAAGGCAGATGGAATAATATGGTTGGCCACAATGGCTCCGAAGGAATCATAACAGTTTATAATCAATAATTTGCTTACTGGGGAAGACAGTCTTTTCAGCCAAACCAGCACATAGCTTACCGTTCATCCTTCCAGTTAGACAGCTGACTACTGCCACCATTCTGCAAGCCTTCGATTCCCATGGATTTACATGTGCAAGCTGGGGGCTCAGCGCTCATTTGTTTTGTCTTTTAAGATTTCAGTTTCCACCCTCCCCTTTTCACATGTCTTATTCCCACTTCCTCTTAAAACTACAGAAGCCATTTGAGCGAACAGGGCCACAGGGACCAGATTCAGCAGGCACCTACTTTCAGAAAGAGGCAGGACTTCCCAAGGAGGAGGGTCCATCTCAACTGGTTTTAGGCCAGAGACTAGAGGGAAGGGGATTTGCACGACAGGTGGGGCAGTGCCTTTAGAATTTCAGATGCGTTATAACTGGGCAAGTTAATTTCAGATGTGTTATAACTTGAAATTAGAAAAGTCATCTCAAGAATTTTTTTAAGAGAAAACCATAGTAGGGTCAAGACTCTGAGAGATGAGGTAAGCGAGAGAGGCAGAAAAACCTGTTCTCACCTAATAGGCTACACCACAGAGCAACATCACTACTTGAGTACCAGTTTCCCCCCAGGGGATGGAGAAATCTGGAAATTAAGGAGGCCAAGAAAAAAGGTATCTAGCAGTTGGCTTCCATGGGCTCTTGCAGGATTCTAGGCAAAGAGGTTATTTGGGGCTATCTACCAGATTGGCAATGCTTTATCTACCAGAAAGATGGCCCTGCATTTTCTCACTTAATCCTCTCAACAGTTCTGTGACACAGGTATTATGATTATCCCATTTTTTAGATACCAATGTGGGGCACAGGAACTCTGGGTAACCTGCCTAAGGTGTCACAGCTTTTAAGAATCAAGTAGGATTCGAAGTAGGTAGACTGACGCAAGAATTCACATGCTTGCCTCCTGCACTATACTTCTTACCTTGGCATCTTTGGAGTAAAGAAAACTATTTTCAAACTCTGTTGGCATGTGAAGCAAGTTTCTTTATAAGAGAAGCTCCCAGGCTTCCTATGACTTGAGGAGAGGAGTGGACACTGTGGAGAGGTGAGCATGTTAGTCTGTTTGCATTGCTCTAACGGAATACCTGAGACTAGGTAATTTATAGGGAAAATAAGTATATTTAGGCTTATGGTTCTACAGGCTATACAGGAAGTATGGTGCCAGCATCTGCTTCCAGTGAGGGCCTGAGGAAGCTTACAGTCATGGTGGAAGAGGAAGGGAGAGTAGGCATGTCACATGGCAAGAGAAGGAGCAAGAGAGAGAAGGGGGAGGTCCCAGACTCTTTTAAACAACCAGATCTCATGTGAACTAACTGAGCAAGGAGTCGCTTATCACCAAGGAGATAGTGCTAAGCCATTCTTGAGTGATCCACCCACATGATCCACCTCCCACTGGGCCCCTCCAACACTGGGGATCACATTTCAGCATGAGATTTGGAAGGGGCAATATCTAAACCGTATCAGTGGATGTTTCTTCTGAAACCTCAAGAGGTACCAAAGAGGGCAAATGCTGACAGTTAACCAAAAATGGGGCTTGAAATTTCCTTTTTATTTCAGACAATAAAGACCCTTTTGTGGTTTGGTTGATTGGTGTTGTTGTTGTTTGTCGACAAGGTCTCCTCTGTCACCCAAGCTGGAGTGCAGTGGCATGATCTTAGCTCACTGAAGGCTCAACCTCTCAGGCTCAAGCGATCCTCCCATGTCAGCCTCCTGAGTAACTGGAACCACAAGCATGCCCAGCTAACTTTTGTATTTTTTCATACAGACAGGGTTTTGTCATGTTGCCCAGGCTGGTCTTGAACTCCTGGGTGCAAGTGACCTGCCCGCCTCAACCTCCCAAAGTATTAGGATTACAGGCATGAGACACCATGCCTGGCCAAGACCCTTGTTTTAAGAAATATCTAAGTGAAACAATGTACCCTACATTGATATTTTATAATTTTTTTCTTTCTTTTAATTTTAATTTTATTTTTTGATATGGAGTCTTGTTCTGTCACCCAGGCTGGAGTGCAGTGGTGCAATCTCGGCTCACTGCAATCTCCACCTCCTGGGTTCAAGCGATTCTCCCACCTCGGCCTCCCGAGTAGCTGGAATTACTGGGTGCACCAACACGCCCAGCTAGTTTTTGTATTTTTGGTAGATACGGGGTTTTGCCATGTTGGCCAAGCTGGTTTCGAACTCCTGACCCCAAGTGATCCGCCTGTCTCAGCCTCCCGAAGTGCTGGGATTATAGGAATGAGCCACCAGAACCGGCCAGATATTTTTATAATTTTCTGATAAGATCAAGCACTATTGTGATACTGAGGATACAACACTCTGCCCACCCCACATTCTAAATCATTTTACTTTCCCCTCAACAAATATGTGTTCACAAATATGCTTCTAAATAAAGACTCACACCTCATTAGCTGTCTTGGATTACTCTAGTCAGGGCAACACCAAATGTAGGTCTGTAACTTCAGATTTTCATGGGTAACAAATCTGAAAATGGCCATAGATTTGAGACTGTTACTAGATTAATCAGGAATCACATCCTGATATTGATGGCCAGGAATTTATTTTATTTTTATTTTTTATATTTTGAAACAGAGTCTCACTCCATCACCCAGGCTAGAGTGCAGTGGCATGATCTCAGCTCACTGCAACCTCCACCTCCCGGGTTCCAGCGATTCTCATGCCTCAGCCTCCCAAGTAGGTGGGATTACAGGCACGTCCCACCATGCCCAGCTAATTTTTGTATTTTTAGTAGAGATGGGTTTCACCATGTTGGCCAGGCTGGTCTCAAACTCCTGACCTCAAGTGATCCTCCTGCCTTAGCCTCCCAGAGGGCTGGGATTACAGGCATGAGCCACCATGCCTGGGATGGCCAGGAATTTATAATGGTGGCTTAGAACCAGCAGCAGTTCCTTCCATGACTCATCTCCTTCTGATTTTTGTATATCAAGGTCTTTTTTTTTTTTCTAATCTCACAGAGGATTGAAAACTTCTGTGACCACTCAGGAGGCTGAAGAGTAGCTAGTTGGGACATAGAGTGATCTGTAAAAGATTCAAATACCAGCCAGTTACAGGAAAATCCCCAGGTGCTTGCTAAAATGGAGGTTCTCGGGCCCCTCTTCAGATCGGTGAAATATGAATCTCTGGGGTGTAATCTTGAAATGTACAGTTGTAAGCAATGAATCAGATGGTCAGACTGCTTTGGGAGCCAGTGGGTAGAATATTGCTCCAGAAGAGTCTTTGGCAAAGTAGCTTGTTTATCTTTGATATAGTTTGGATATGTGTCTCCACCCAAATCTCATGTTGGATTCTAATCCCCAGTATTAGAGGTGGGGACTGGTTGGATGTGACCAGATCATGAGGGTGGATTTCTCATGAATGGTTTAGCACCATCCCTTTGGTGCTGTCCTTGCGATAGTGACTTCTCTCAAGAGTTGGCTGTTTAAAAGTGTATGGCTGGCCGGGCGCGGTGGCTCAAGCCTCTAATCCCAGCACTTTGGGAGGCCGAGGTGGGTGGATCACGAGGTCAGGAGATCAAGACCATCCTGGCTAACATGGTGAAACCCCGTCTCTACTAAAAATACAAAAAACTAGCCAGGTGAGGTGGCGTGCGCCTGTAGTCCCAGCTACTCGGAGGCTGAGGCGGGAGAATGGCGTGAACCCGGGAGGCGGAGCTTGTAGTGAGCCAAGATCGCACCACTGCACTCCAGCCTAGGCGACACAGAGAGACTCCGTCTCAAAAAAAAAAGTGTATGGCATCTCCCTGCCTCTCTCTCTCTCTCTCTCTCTCTCTCTCTCTCTCTCTCTCTCACTCTCACTCCTGCTTTAGCCAAGTGACGTGCTTCTTCCCCTTTGCTTTCCATCATGACTGTAAGCTTCCTGAAGCCACCCGAGAGGTTGAACAGACATGGGCACCATGCTTTCTGTACAGCCAGCAGGACCATGAGCCAATTAAACCTCTTGTCTTTATAAATTACCCAGCCTTGGGTATTTCTTTATAGCAGTGCAAAAACGGCCTAATACAATCTTCAATCATCTCTTGGGTCATCTTGGCCTGGCCATCTGTGTTCCTAACAGTGCTGCCCCTCTTCCTTCAAGGTGAGTACTAAGTTTCATGTGCACATAAATCATCCTGTTAAAAGGCACGCTCTGACTCAGCAGGGTGGGGCTTGAGGTTCTGTGTTTCTACCAAGCTCCCGGGAGATGCTGATGCTGTTTGTCCATGGGCTGTATTTTGAGTAGCAACAGGCTGGTCTTCTCCTCAGGCTCACTCCTTTCTAGTGATGACATCTCTGCTTGGCCCATTTGTGCCTTCCTCTTCCATGTAGTGTCTGCAGTTTATGAGTATCTTGGAAACAAAACTCTTTCAGGTCTTGTCAAATATCGGGGAAGAACCTCCTTGATGGAAATTTCAGACAATGTTGGAAGAGAGGATAGGGAGGTAGTGGACTATTAACAAAGGCATTTCTGGCAATTAAGGTATACAAAACACTCCACGCTATGCAATGCAGCTATGCACAAAGATGGCCTTAGAACCTTCCAGAAATAATATACCCTGAAGAGATGAGAAATATACATCATTCCAGAGCTGGGTGCAGAGAAGCAGTAGAAAGGAGGGATCCTGAAAATAGCAGTACCAAATACTATCTTGCCTTATGACAGCATCTGTGTGTGTTCCCCCACCCATGATACTAACATGCTTTCATAGGTTTCTCTGGCACAGATTTAATTAATGGGGTTTAAAGTACTAGAGGTCAGACCCCTGCTTAGCTTACAACTCCTTATCTACTGCACACAGTAGATGAAGTTATACTTTGGGATGACATCGCATACATGCTACACAATCACCAATGCATATATTGATAACCTTGAAATTAGTTTTACATCTCCCCGAACCCTACATTGTCTTCCATTCAATGACTTTATCATAATGATTATAGTTCCCAGTAGCTTTCGGGGTCAGACTGATTCATAACAATAAATTTCTCAGGTGATGACTATTCAACATTATAGTTAATTCATATAACTTAAGAGAAAAGTTTACCTCAATGCAAAGACATTAATAACCTATAAATATGCACTTATCCATAGCTCAGACCTTTTCCTGAGTTGGTTGGAATTGTATATAAATCTTTAATGTGAGCAATATAGACTTGAACTATCTCGACTTGTTTCATTTCGGACTCCACAAAGTATACCTAATAAATCAAAGGTGAGTTTTCACATTTAATTGTTCTCTGTCCTGTGGAAGAGTGCTGGGAATTGAATCTAGCCCTGCTGCTGCTGACTCTGTGTCTGAGCATCATGACAGCCTGCTAGATGGGCTGGGGCCTGAGAACAGTAGGGTTGCTTGGAGGGAGGCCCCAGGGACAATAAACAGGAGAAAGGCCAGCTGGGTGGGAGAAGCTGGAGCCAGTTGTCAACAAAAATATATTAGTCCCATGACAGCAAGACTATATAAGCTCCTAATGATTTGAGCTGCTAGAATCTCATGAACCATTATCATCTCCAGCTCACTAAATGGATCCCAGAAGCTTGAAAATTGACATGCCTAGAAAAAAAAAAGAAAGAAAGAAGAAAAAAGAAATCTCTCTTATTTCCCCTGTATGATCAGACCTAGTGTTTGTAGCTTATGGTTTTGAAGGAGCATAGATATTATGTGAGGAATTTTTAGAAGGCGTGTGCAATCTTAAATGCATAAGCATATCTTTTCTTAAAATAATTTTCACAAATTTGGGGTTGGAAGGAAGGAACACATTATGAGTGGATTCTAAATACACACAACAGGGAAGTTAATGAGATAGGAAGACTTCCATTCAGAAATGAGTTTAAAGCATAGGAGAAAATTTTTAAAAACATACAACACAAATTGTCATTTATTAGGTAAATGGAAAGATATGTCTGCAGTAAATTAATAGGCTATGACAAAGATGAATTTGAGATCACAAAAAGACCTAAGAAAGTTTTAGTGACTGTCTCAAATAGTCAAACCAGATAGACTTCTAAAAAATTAAAACGTGTGAAATAATATTCAAAATTGATTTCAAAAGTCACCAGCCATTGATTAAGTTTATTACTCATATGCCTTCCCCTGATTAAAAAAATGTGTGTATCACTTAAATGAGCACATGAAGCTGTAACTTTGGAAGGGTTGCTCTCCCTTGAAATTCACAAATATTTGAATTGAAAATGAGCTGTGAATGTCATAGATTTCTATAGAACTCATTTTCCAGCTGCCACAGCATGAGCTCTCACTGTCATGCTAATCTTCATCAATTCTGTCCTCAACTATTATGATGGCCTCAGACTGCTTTTCTCTCAGACTGCTCTTCCTTCGTCTAGTCTCTCCCCCTCACATCCAGTCTTCAACCTGTCTTCTCATTGACCCCATGAACACATGAATTGAATGCCAAACTCCCAAGTTCCAAAACTTTCAATGGCTCCCCTCCCTCTGCGCAGCTGCGTATCAACAGCATTGGCTGTGCAACCACGACTCTCTCCCAAGCCATTTCTTCCTTCCATCACCTCTCACCTTCTCCGTAGCAACTCACACTATTTTCATTTAGTAAATTTTGCCTTGTCTGTGGAGTGATGGAAAACTTGTCATTACCTTTGTAGGTATCAGAATTCTTATTACAGAAGCATTTTTAATAAGCTGCCATAGGGTGGACAGTGAGATCCAAAATGCCTGTTCAAACAACAAAAATCCATTTCTAAACCACTGGGCCTGAGACAAGTGGAGGAACAGGTTTTGCCCCTAGATGGACGGAGAATAATTCCTCTCTGCCTCACACAGAAAAGAAGAATTTGGATTCCCAAAGGACTCTATAATGGGAAACCAGGGAGTGCAGCAAGGAAAATGGTGGAAGGCTGCAATTTGACAGACCAAAATCTTCAGAAAAGACTCCTAAACTCAGGAATGTGAGTTAAGGTATGTGAATGATTCTATTGGGATAGAAATTGAAGGTGCAGAATTTCAGGCAAAAATCAAAAAGGCAATGGTCAATGTGCATGATCCAGAGAGCTGAACAACCTTGGAAATAGTAACCCACTAGAAATTCCCAGAAATCTTGGTTTTGGATTTGCACAAGCCTAAAAATTGGTAGTGGGTGTGGTCGTAAGGTATCGAGTCAATTATACTGAGATCTCGAGAAGTACAACTGCCCTGAGCTATGTCTGTTCCAGAAGAAGGTTAAGGCTGCTACGTCAATACATCTTGTGTTTTAGTCACAAGCCACGTTGTCTCTCTGGCTCTTCCCAAGCATACTCTGCACTTTCCCACCACCTTGACTCCTTGAGCATAATTATCTCTGCTCAGGAATGCCTCCTCTTCCCTACCCACTGAACAGTCAAAACCCATATCAAATATTAGCTCTTTCGTATCTCCTTCCCTGACCTCCTCCCAGACTTAAGTCATTGTTTCTTCTTCTAGGATTTCATTGCTCTCTTAGTTCTCATCTCTGGGTCTGTTTCAGTGAACAGACTCTGAACATCACAAGAACAGTGGTTGTAACACAACCAAGTGTAACACACAGAAGATGCTCAATATGTTAATTGATGGGCTAAATCTTTGATTCAACCCTCTTCTTTACATGTATAGAAATGTCCCCAGTCACAACACCAATTCTTCTCTGCCCCTCTAGGAAAATAATAACAGTTCTTCATACATTCTCAAGGTCTCTGCAGTTCACACATGTCAAAAGATGTGATCTTCTCAAAAGTGCTGTAAACACACAGGGAAAACTCCATTTCTATCACTTCTTAAAGGGCTGCTACAAACGTAATGAGAAAGGCAGACTTTAACTTACAAGTGGCAGAAGCAGGGCCAGAACCTCATCTTTGTAATGCTTCTTTCGAGCCCTTCTCTTTTTGCTGCTTGCATTTAATTTGGTAAAACCTTGGAATTCTTTACTGCTAGGAATGAGTCCATTTGGAGGCTGGAACATCTGGGTAATTGAAGCAACTTACTTCTGTGAATCAGGTGGTAGGATAGGGTGATGTCTGCTTGTCAGCAATGCCACTCTGCTGCAGGTCACCACTCTGCAGTCACACTGTGCCCCCTTTCCTGCATCCTGGGCATGCCACTTTCTGTGGGGCTTAGTTAACAAATAGGGTGGGGAGAAGTAGCTCTTCCAAGAACTTTTTCATCCAAGTCTGAGAGAGGAGGAACGATTCTTCCCCACTCAATAGTAATAATTTAAACATTTATTAAATCCTCTGTACCGGTCACTGTACTGCATTTACATGCATTTTCTCATCTAAATATCATCTAGATCTTCGCAAGGTGAGAACCAGGATGGTCCTGGAGAACTCAGGAACTGAAGTCAGGTATTCAAATGACCTTAAGAGTTTCATTCTTCCATTTTTGCATGTGTTTACTTATCAATGTGATTCTCTTCCTCTGTAGTCCAGCTTTATCCACTGATAGGAAATGTGGTTAACAGTAGCTCTAGCAGCTTCACCACTGGGAAAAAAGTGCTTCCCCTGGTCATACTTGAACTTTTATTTCAATCTAGTTTTTAAATCCCAATGGCAGGATTCTGATCAGCCTGGTCTGAGTCATTGTCACCCATTGGACCAATTACTGTAGCTGAAGTGGAGTGGGTTTTGGCGAGAGTGTTTGGATTCTCATTGGCAAACCCCTCTGGAAACATATGTTGGCTAGGGATTTCCCTAAAATTAAGAGAGGGAAGTCTGTTGCTAGTAGACAGGGAAAAGTGGCATCGGGCTGAAAATAAGCATGCATGGAGGTTATATTATTCTGCCCCTATTAAACACATTGAGGACTCCAAGGCTTAAGGAGTGTATGTAACTCACCCAAGGTCACCAACTAGAAAGATTAGGACTTGTACCCAGACCCCAGAGGCTGCACTATGGACTTCTGGGCTGTGCTGATCATGTCAGTGGCATAATATGTCTGTATTATGGCTATTGGGGGCTAGTTAGCTCACTTGGTCAGAGCTAAAGTCCATTTGTCCTTTTGTTGAGGCTCATTAAGTCAAGAACAGGGGTTGACTCATTGAGTCCTGATAAATGAATTCACAGGACCCAGGTCTTTCAAAGAAATGCTGTCAGCTACCAGGTGAGCAAGTAGCAGCATGTGAATCATTCCTAATCCCATCCACCTTCATTACTAGTAGAAAATAACACAAAGCATGCCTTTTCCCTCAGGGCACCTGTAGCACCATCTCAGTGTGGGAAGAGCCTCAGGCTTTCATTTCCCTTTGCAGGTCTTCTTACATTTTCCCTAACAAGATTGCCTTCCTTTTCATTTTACCCACAGCAGTGGCCCCTGCTGGGCCAGGAGGCAGAGCTATCATGGCTGATGTTATCACAGCTCACATCCCCTCTGGTCATTATTAAGGGGCAGCCTGTGTTCAGTTGCATGTTTCTTAGCAACCACCATGCACCATGTCCTCTCCTTTCATTTGCGTCTTCCTTCTCTAACCTAGGGGCAAATTTGCTAAGAAATGAACCCCTGCCTTCTCAGATTTCTAAGCCATGGAAACCAGAAAATTGACAATGATTGCATTTTCAGTCTCAAAATGATGACCGATTTCAAGGGTTGGTGGGGTGCAGGGCAGGGGTGGAGCAGAATACTTTTCTTACATACTGGCAATAGCTTTGCAAAGCATGTGTGATTTATAGCATATGTAAACTCATCTTTAGGGAAATTGATTTAAACTGAGATTCTTCATAAGATCAAACATCTCTACTGCGTTGTAGCTTGCTGAAAGGCTAGACATGCTTTTAAGGCTAAACATTTAAAACATGAAGACTGCTTTCTTACAAATTTCTGTAACAGCATTTCCCTATCCTATTTGCTTTCATATGGTATGCACTCAGTACAGCTCTGTTTGAGAGGAAGCTTCCCAAGACAGATGCTTAATTCTTATAAGCAGCCAACTGCTTGTTCCCATTCCATGTACATGTGAATAAATAACTCCACACTCCCTGCCCTAAACACAGTTGTTAAGATCCTGGAACATGGAACAAAGGCTAGAATTCTTTATCCCATAAAGCATAGACTCTTGGCTTTAATTTATATTAATCTGGTTTTGTTTGTTTGCTTTTATTTTGCATTTTAACGCCACTGTTTCATATTTATCTTTGGCCGATGTGTTTTCCCCCCTCGCCACCACATTGCCATAATTCAATCTTGTTTTGTTTATGGCTATAGCCATTGAGGTTGTTCATACCTACACACATTTGGGAAGCTGCAAAATAGTTTATCACATGGTGTTCCCAACGCAGATCGTACAAACAGCCACCCAGCCCAAGAAGCAGCCGCTGTAACGCATCGTGTTCCTTCTAAGCCACAGTGGTATTCTTCTGTCTAGACGCAGTCTGTTCTCTCGAACAGATGACTGTAATTGAATATGTCAGTTTGCAGGGAAGACTTGCTTCTAATAAGCTTTTAATTTCAAGTAACAAAATTTAGCAAAATGCGAAGATAGCATATTGTTTAAAGGAAGTCTTTTGAAATGAATGTTTTGGCTTGGCTCTAATAAGCTGTTGTGCAACCTTTCCCCTGAATGTAGTCTGAAAGAACCAGAAAAGTCGAGTCTACCTCATTTGTTTGAATGCCCCAATAGGCTTATCTGTAGACCAAATATTCAAACACACTCAGTTTTAGTTCATTTGATAGGTTGGAGTTAATGCATTAGTCATGGAGACTGCCAAAGTCAACCAATTGCTCCAATGACTGGATATTTGAAATGCAACAGGGCCACTTACATTAGGATGTTATGTAGGCTGTCTCATAGACTTGTGAAGAAAATGAGTCTAATTTTCTACTGAGAATTATTTGTAAATATTTGAAGAAATCAAAAGTTGAGGATAAAGTATCTTGCCCTCTGGATGTTTAAACCACAAGAAATTTCTCTTTTACCATTTAAAGTGTTTTAAGATATTAACAAAGAAAACCATATTAAGATATTGCAGAGAATTGTCTTTCTTTGCTGTTTGAGAAAGGCAGATTTCACTTGCTTGGTTGTTAGAAGGGCTAAATTCTACCTTCTGAAGTAAGCACATAGTAGCCTTGGTGCAAATATATAGAAAAGGGATTTTTTTTTAATGTAGTATGTTTTCATTAAGACCCTTTTGTTGATCCTTTCTTCCTCAAACTCCCTTTCCTCCATATTCCCACTTTCTGGCCACAGTCCTGAATGTCATGTGAAATCATTACTTTAGCATTAATCTTTGATCTTTATTAAAATGCAATTCTGGAAATGGGGAGGTAAAACATGATCATCTCATAGCAGTTTTATAACTCTAGGTGCTGGAGTTTCAGACTCCTATCTGAGATTGGGAATTAATGAATACAGAAGGCAGAAGGAATATGAGGGCATTGAGCCACAGGGAGCGGTGGGGCGAGGGAGGGGCTGTGGTAGCAACATGAATAGAAAAGGATAAAAGGACCTGAGTTTGAAAATTGAGGTCTCCATATCAAATTACTACTATTTCAAAATGTTTCCTAGATTTGCTTATTCCTACTGATTTTATTACCGAGAGCTTTATAGAAACATAATATACTTTTTTATTACTTTAAGTACTAGCCACTTATACCTCCAGACATGCCACTCAACTGTGACCTTGAGTATCATTTATTCATAAAGTAATTGATTAGAATGACGAAGCATCTACATCTCCTAAATTACATATCACTAGTTATTTTCTTGAGACATCACTTTATACAACTCATTTTACAAATTTACAAGTTGCTTCTTTACTAGAATGTTTCCCCGTCCCCAATAGTGGAATTAGTCTTCTACTTGGTTTAATTTTATGGTGTTCATGCTGCAAGCTCAGCAAATTATGAACAGTTGTCTCCTTTCCCCAGTGGACAGGCATGGGACAATTGCCTTTCTCCTCTAGGTTCTTAATANCTGATGTTATCACAGCTCACATCCCCTCTGGTCATTATTA
The DNA here is from genome assembly GCF_001698545.2 of Rhinopithecus bieti. Classification (NCBI taxonomy): domain Eukaryota; kingdom Metazoa; phylum Chordata; class Mammalia; order Primates; family Cercopithecidae; genus Rhinopithecus; species Rhinopithecus bieti. The sequence goes on along the minus strand of NW_016820510.1, from coordinate 25,126 downwards.
AGGGGCAGCCTGTGTTCAGTTGCATGTTTCTTAGCAACCACCATGCACCATGTCCTCTCCTTTCATTTGCGTCTTCCTTCTCTAACCTAGGGGGCAAATTTGCTAAGAAATGAACCCCTGCCTTCTCAGATTTCTAAGCCATGGAAACCAGAAAATTGACAATGATTGCATTTTCAGTCTCAAAATGATGACCGATTTCAAGGGTTGGTGGGGTGCAGGGCAGGGGTGGAGCAGAATACTTTTCTTACATACTGGCAATAGCTTTGCAAAGCATGTGTGATTTATAGCATATGTAAACTCATCTTTAGGGAAATTGATTTAAACTGAGATTCTTCATAAGATCAAACATCTCTACTGCGTTGTAGCTTGCTGAAAGGCTAGACATGCTTTTAAGGCTAAACATTTAAAAACATGAAGACTGCTTTCTTACAAATTTCTGTAACAGCATTTCCCTATCCTATTTGCTTTCATATGGTATGCACTCAGTACAGCTCTGTTTGAGAGGAAGCTTCCCAAGACAGATGCTTAATTCTTATAAGCAGCCAACTGCTTGTTCCCATTCCATGTACATGTGAATAAATAACTCCACACTCCCTGCCCTAAACACAGTTGTTAAGATCCTGGAACATGGAACAAAGGCTAGAATTCTTTATCCCATAAAGCATAGACTCTTGGCTTTAATTTATATTAATCTGGTTTTGTTTGTTTGCTTTTATTTTGCATTTTTAACGCCACTGTTTCATATTTATCTTTGGCCGATGTGTTTTTCCCCCCTCGCCACCACATTGCCATAATTCAATCTTGTTTTGTTTATGGCTATAGCCATTGAGGTTGTTCATACCTACACACATTTGGGAAGCTGCAAAATAGTTTATCACATGGTGTTCCCAACGCAGATCGTACAAACAGCCACCCAGCCCAAGAAGCAGCCGCTGTAACGCATCGTGTTCCTTCTAAGCCACAGTGGTATTCTTCTGTCTAGACGCAGTCTGTTCTCTCGAACAGATGACTGTAATTGAATATGTCAGTTTGCAGGGAAGACTTGCTTCTAATAAGCTTTTAATTTCAAGTAACAAAATTTAGCAAAATGCGAAGATAGCATATTGTTTAAAGGAAGTCTTTTGAAATGAATGTTTTTGGCTTGGCTCTAATAAGCTGTTGTGCAACCTTTCCCCTGAATGTAGTCTGAAAGAACCAGAAAAGTCGAGTCTACCTCATTTGTTTGAATGCCCCCAATAGGCTTATCTGTAGACCAAATATTCAAACACACTCAGTTTTAGTTCATTTGATAGGTTGGAGTTAATGCATTAGTCATGGAGACTGCCAAAGTCAACCAATTGCTCCAATGACTGGATATTTGAAATGCAACAGGGCCACTTACATTAGGATGTTATGTAGGCTGTCTCATAGACTTGTGAAGAAAATGAGTCTAATTTTTCTACTGAGAATTATTTGTAAATATTTGAAGAAATCAAAAAGTTGAGGATAAAGTATCTTGCCCTCTGGATGTTTAAACCACAAGAAATTTCTCTTTTACCATTTAAAGTGTTTTTAAGATATTAACAAAGAAAAACCATATTAAGATATTGCAGAGAATTGTCTTTCTTTGCTGTTTGAGAAAGGCAGATTTCACTTGCTTGGTTGTTAGAAGGGCTAAATTCTACCTTCTGAAGTAAGCACATAGTAGCCTTGGTGCAAATATATAGAAAAGGGATTTTTTTTTAATGTAGTATGTTTTCATTAAGACCCTTTTGTTGATCCTTTCTTCCTCAAACTCCCTTTCCTCCATATTCCCACTTTCTGGCCACAGTCCTGAATGTCATGTGAAATCATTACTTTAGCATTAATCTTTGATCTTTATTAAAATGCAATTCTGGAAATGGGGAGGTAAAACATGATCATCTCATAGCAGTTTTTATAACTCTAGGTGCTGGAGTTTCAGACTCCTATCTGAGATTGGGAATTAATGAATACAGAAGGCAGAAGGAATATGAGGGCATTGAGCCACAGGGAGCGGTGGGGCGAGGGAGGGGCTGTGGTAGCAACATGAATAGAAAAGGATAAAAAGGACCTGAGTTTGAAAATTGAGGTCTCCATATCAAATTACTACTATTTCAAAATGTTTCCTAGATTTGCTTATTCCTACTGATTTTTATTACCGAGAGCTTTATAGAAACATAATATACTTTTTTATTACTTTAAGTACTAGCCACTTATACCTCCAGACATGCCACTCAACTGTGACCTTGAGTATCATTTATTCATAAAGTAATTGATTAGAATGACGAAGCATCTACATCTCCTAAATTACATATCACTAGTTATTTTTCTTGAGACATCACTTTATACAACTCATTTTACAAATTTACAAGTTGCTTCTTTACTAGAATGTTTCCCCGTCCCCAATAGTGGAATTAGTCTTCTACTTGGTTTAATTTTATGGTGTTCATGCTGCAAGCTCAGCAAATTATGAACAGTTGTCTCCTTTCCCCAGTGGACAGGCATGGGACAATTGCCTTTCTCCTCTAGGTTCTTCATAAGTGGGGAAAACCAAAAAAAAAAGATTGTTTTCAAAGACTGAAATCTCCTTTCTTTTAACCTAAGAAGGAAAGAATGTATTTGGGAGAAAAAAAAAAGAGAGAGGAATGAAAAGAAAGCATGCCCTCGTACTATGTTGTTATCACTTACTTAATTCAGGGTTCAGCTGAGAGCCCAAGGCTACTGTCTTGATCTGCACTTCCTGTCTACACACAGATCCCTGGTGTATAGGCCTCTCACGATCTTAAAACATTTCCAAAATTTCTCCTTGCTCTGACCCTCTTAGTGTTGAAAGTGGTAGCCTTAATTTATTTCTAAAGTCTATCTTTTCTCTCCAAATTAAATAACAGTGTCATGAAATGCTTCATCTTCTAATGTCCTATCAGCAAAATCCTAGCTTTAATAGTCCAAGGTTATCTCCTGGGCTTTAGAAATGTAAAGGCATTACACGAAATTGATGTTGACAAAGCACAGATACTCCTTTGCACGATCACAATGAACATTTTCTCTTTTTTGCACATTTCCTGCAAGCCAAGCTACATCAGTTGCTAATATGTTTGGTTCTATATGTCACACTTGATTTCTGATCCTTTTATCCACTTCTCAAAAATAGTTAGGAAATATTTATATGGAATTTCTTTGGCTAGACTTTAAGATAAATTACTTTTTGGTGAAGTTCTTAATCCTTTCTTTTTCAAAGTGCCTGATCTCTTAGAGCAAGCTTACAAACAAAAGCCCACAAGCAACATCCTAGACTAATGTGCAAGTTAACACTGAAGAAGAGTTAGAATCCACGCCTTGATACAATAATAATAATAAGTGTAGGTGGGGAATTGTCTATAATAAGAACTTTATATATATGAATATATTCAATCCTCACAACAGCCTTGAAGAAAATATTATTATTAAACCCATTTTACAGTTCAAAAAAACTAAGGCTGAGAAAGGAAAGAAACTGGTCCAAAGTCATACTGCAAGTAAATGATGGAGCAGGGATTTGATGCCACTCAGTAATTAATCACTGTGGTGCAATTCTTTCCCCCTTTTCATTAGGCTCTGTAACTTGTCTGGGGACAAATTAAGGTTGTAAAGATCAGTTTACTTTCTGTCAGTCATAGGGCATCACCAAGACACCTCTGGTGGAGTGACAAAAGCATGGAAGTTTAACATCAGAACCCCTGACACTGGTCCCTAGCTGGATCTTAACTTCTTTAGTTCCTGTTTCCTTACCTGAAAAATGTTATTAATATTCCTACCTCATAGCAATGTTGGGAAAATTCCACGTGGACGTGTAGCCAACCCCAAGTCATATGTAAAGTCTGAAGTACCACGTAAATGTAAAGTAACATCTGTTCATGTATTGGATTTTCTTCATTTATCTTTCCCCAGATGCTATATTGCATCCCAGTTCTTAAAAAAGAAAAACAAAAAAAATGTGATGGTGCTTTGGTTCTAGAATATCTTTAACTTATGTGCCAAGGGCACAGAAGATTTATTTTCACATATATAAGCACTTGTATAAACATTTTCTAGATCAATATATCTTCTTGGGTTGCAGTTTGGAGCCCTGTCTGACAGGAGGTCAATGCCTACACTTGGGGCATTGAAAGTATTCAAAACAGATGCAGCCCATTCTCTAAGGCCTAGCCTCTGGCTAATTCTTTTCTGAGTTCTAAAATGTTGTGGCTACATGCTCACAAAAGAGAGTCTACATTTTGGAGAGGGGGGACAGCACACATTACACTCCACCTTAAACAATGCCCCCATTCGAATTGAATTGGTTTTCTGTTTCTCCATAGTGTCAGAACACTCTTTTCCCAGTTATTTTTAAAATTTTCATCACTTTACATTTTCACTCTTCCACTGATACATTTCCATAATTTTATCCTATTGTAACCTCCACATTCCACTCAACCCATTGGCACTTCACCAAGAGATGACTGAATAATTCCAAAGCCCAGGTAGTGCCCTGATATTCTCTGAGAATATCTGCTGGAAAGTGTAAAATTTTAGCCTAATCATTTTCTTTCATTCCCAAGTTTCCTGTGCTAATTCCTTCTGAGAGCAGATAGGAGACATTCTACAAAATGATGAAGCTCTATGATAGTTTTTCCACTGGACTAGAGAAAAGGCTCTTAATACACATGGGCCCATTTTAAAATCAATACCAGAAAAGGTTTAAGTTAGATGGGATCTTGGATATCATTTGTTCTCACTTCTCACTTACCATTCCTCAAGGAAGGCAGTGATATAGCTCCTTTCAAATGCTTTCGGAGACAGGGGATCCATGCCACCCACACACAGGACACACACAGGAACAGGATATCTAATTGTGCCATCTCATCTCCCCAACTGCCCCTCCCCAATCTTCTTTCTGCTCTCTGGATCTTCACTCAACAATTTATTAAACCAATTGACCCACTTCTCAACACACACCAGGTTTTCTGTTTTTCAAAGAAGCAAATGGTTTACTTTTCCTCCTAACAAATACTACTTGAATCAAGGAAGGTGCTAGTATGAAAGCAAAATAAAACAAAATAAACCTTGGTACACAGGACGAGAGTTTAGGGTTTTTTCTTTCTTTCTTTCTTTTCTTTTAGTAGAAAATTGCTATGCTGTGAGGATGAAATCCTAGTATCCACCATTAACCAATAGATAGAAAAGGGTGGATGAAATAATGAAATTAGTAAAATAAGTTAGAAAATATCTTAGGGGGAAAAATAGACCTGAAACTATGTCTGCCAGATAAAATATAGGGCACCAAGTTCAATTTGTGTTTCAAATAAACAAATAACTGTAGTATCAGTATGTCCCAGAGATTGCATTTGTCTCTGCCACTCTGTCTCTCCTACCCCTTCTTATTTTACAACCCCCCTCTTTTTAGAGTCTCTCCCTTCCTCTCTTTGCATGGGATATACTTATCCTAAAACAGTATTTCTTCTACTAAAACTTTATTCATGATTTATCTAAAATTCAAATTGAAGTGGGCATCTGTATGTGTATTTGCTAAACCTGATAATTCTAGTTGAAATGCCCACAGGGTGCGTAGAGAAAAAAGACCCCAGACGAAGAGTCCCGATCTCAGGGCTGTTGTCATTTGTTTTTCATGATTAGGTCTTATTCCTTCCTGGGCAGGACCTCCTTCTGCTTACCAAAAGGAGATGATGTGACTGTGACCTTAGGAAAGGCAGTGAGAATTGCTGTGAGTGGCTCTGCTTTAGGATTACAACCTCTACTTCCCACCCACGACTTCCCTGGCTTTACTGGAGCATTTCCTGTTATGTGTTTGTTCCTTCTTCTGGAAACCTGAGCCCCAACAGAAGAAAAAAAAAAAAAAAAAACAGAATGTTTTTTACAATTCCTCAGGGGTGCAAGAGGACCCTTGTGCAGAGATCAGAAAGGCAGCCTGGTGATTAGGGGGATGACCCCTAACTGTCTGAGCCTGACCCTCTGAGATTTGCATTTCTTGAGAGGACCAGCCCCCGGGACTGATGACAGGGATACCCAGTCTCACAGTACTGGCCATGTCAATGCTGCTCTGGGATGCTGCCCTGGGCAGCTGGCTAAGCTGCTAGCAGGGTCCACACAGATGCACACAGCCTCCCTCTTTCTCCTCTTTTCTATCCCTCCTTGGTCTCTGTCATTCTGCAACTCTCCTCCTCTTTTTGCATCTCCCTCTTCTTCAAGAGTATCCTTGTCTCCCCATCCCTCTCTTAATTTTATTTCTGTCTCTCTGGTCCCTTTCTACTTCTGCTTTCTTGCATCACTCTTCTCCCACCTTTTTGCCAACCCTTTCCCTCCTTTTTCTTCTCCAGCATTCACTTTCCTCCCGAGTCTCTGACACCCTTCCCTCCACTCTATCCCCCTTCTTCTCTCTTCTCTTTCCTTCTCTCCCCTGCCTTCTTTCTTTAGTCCTCTGCCCCCAACCCCCTTTCACTTTCTTCTTTTCTCCCTCTCTTTCCCACCTGTCTCATGCATTCCCATTATGCATCCCATGTAGTGAATACTACAGAGGTGGCATTTCTGAAACTGTGGCATAGACCTTCTGTGATATTTGCTCTTCCAGGCTCTGGCATTGGCCACAACCAGCATGTTTCAGCATGCGGTTGGCCCAAATCTATGAATCACATGTGGTAACTTGGGCAACAAGATCCATCCAAAGGGAAAGAGATTTGAGGATACAAAGTACTGAGTCTTTGCTAGCATCCCTTGAGCATCAATAGTGCCTTGTTTTACAGGGACCTGGTGTATATATCTGATGCATAGGCTTGGTTCTGCAGAAACCAGTTTTGCAAGAATTGAGAAAATGTATCAAATCACTGTCATCCTTGGAGCTTATGTTTGTTCCTAAGCATATTTTTGAAGGGATCAAAGTAAGCTCATTCATTAGCTCTTTCTAACTTCTTGGTTGAGAATGAAAAGCAATATTCTAAGACTATTTCCCAAACCTTAAGAGGAAATACAGAGAGTTTTTATAAGAATGTGCATATGGATTTGTGTGAGAATACACACACACACACAATGTAAATATAATAACTCTATAAATGTACTTCCACAAAAATATATCTTATATATATAAAGTATATGTAAGTGTGAATCTATATTGTGCACATACACATACAAATCCTTAAAAGCCTGTGGTTGTATATCAATACCTAATTATACAAAGAGAATGTTTAGGATGTTATCATGAACCATGGTTAGGGATAAAAAAATGAGGAATTTGAGCACTTCCAATTTTATTTAAAGATACTGTGCCACCTCTTGGTTTAGGCTTAAGTTAGATTTAAGCACTTTCATTAAAAGTAGCTCTCACAAATAAGTGAAAAAGGCAATAAGCCATACCTCAAAGAATCCTTTAGTCAGTATCAAGGAAAGGAAGGTAGGCCTAGCAAAAGCAAGAAAACTCACAATCTAGAAGTTTGTAAGTTCTTGTCATGAATGGACTAAGTCTACATGTCAACATGTCTCTTCAACTGTCTGTCATGTATCCAAGGGCTGAAGACAGCCTAGTGGCCTTGAAAATAACGCTCCCCTCATCATCAGACCCAGACAAGTATAAACAGCCGTATGTTTGAGTCTCTTTGAGGCAGGGGAGCTGCAGTATTGAACAACAACAACAACAAATGGCATATGAACATGATGGACAAAATGTTTCTTTGCGCTTTGCAAATAAAATCTCAATAATAGAGATATTGTGAAGTGTTGCTTCTAAAGCAACCCTTCCCATCTACTCCCCCGAAACCCTCAGATTTCAAACTCAGTGTGAGAATAATAGTTAAAGATAACAATTTTACTCACGTCTGTAATCCCAGCACTTTGGGAGGCCAAAGCAGGCGGATCACGAGGTCAGGAGATCGAGACCATCCTGGCTGACACGGTGAAACCCCGTCTCTACTAAAAAATACAAAAAATTAGCCAGGCGCGGTGGCAGGCGCCTGTAGTCCCAGCTACTGGGGAGGCTAAGGCAGGAAAAAAAAAATAACAATTTTAGATTAAAGATATCTTAACTAACTATTTGACAACTGATTTGAATTAATATACGATATTACTCCATGGTAGTGGCTAGGAAAATGTTAGAAGTTAACACACTCTGACAATGTACCTTCAAAATTATAAATAACTATATAGGCTGGTGCAGTGGCTCATGCCTGTAATTCCAGCACTTTGGGAGAGCGAGGCAGGGGAAAAGATTTTAGAAACTTAACCAGGATGTGGTGGCACATGCCTGTAGTCCCAGCTACTCAGGAGGCTGAGAGGGGAGGATCACTTGAGCCTAGGAGGCTGAGGCTGCAGTGAGCCATGATCACACCATTGCACCCCAACCTGGGTGACAGAGCAAGACCCTGTCTCAAAATAAATAAATAAATAAATAAAAATACACATATAGAAGTATATGCAGGGATTCTTTGTTTTGAAGGCAAAATATTTTGAAGTTCGAAGAATAAGAAATTTAAATAAAACTTCAACTTGATACTCACTTATACATAAAATTCAACACAAATTCCCTAACCTTGTTTAGAGAATGAGATAGAAAGCCCCTAAGGGAAAAATTCTAAACATACATGCATGTGACCACCCCCCGGGCTTACACAAACAACTTACCTAGAAAACCCCTAGCCGTTTCAGGTTGCAACATACATGCATGTGACCACCCCCCGGGCTTACACAAACAACTTATCTGGAAAACCCCAGCCGTTTGAGGTTGCGAAAAGGCGGGAACCAGCCAGAAACTGCCGAATGTTCAACTTTAAATGTTAACCAATAATAAGCTTGTAACTACTGTTTCTCTGTGACTTGTTTGTACCTCGCTATAAAAGAAACCCTAAAACAGCAGCCGGGGCCTCTACTTTACCTACCATTGTATAAAGCGGAGAGGTCCGGGTTCGAACTCGTAATAAAGCGACCCCGGCTATTTGGCTTTGACTCTGGACTCTGGTGGTCACTTACTGGGGTCTCGCGACTTCGGGCACAACAGAGAAAACAGGTAAAAGATTTCTTTTACTATAAGAAAAAAGGCATACAACACAAACAACAAGAACAAATTAAGAAAGAAGTAAACTACGTTGGGTTAAAGGCTACTACCTTACTGTGTTTAAAAATCCCTATAGGCCAGGCACGATGACTCACGCCTGTAATCCCAGCACCTTGGGAGGCTGAGGCAGGCAGATCACCTGAGGTCGGGAGTTTGAGACCAGCCTGGGCAACATAGAGAAACCCTGTCTCTACTAATAATAAAAAATTAGCCAGATATAGTGGTGCATGCCTGTAATCCCAACTTCTCGGGAGGCTGAGGCAGGAGAATTGCTTGAACCCGGGAGATGGAGGTTGCGGTGAGTCGAGATTGTGCCATTGCTCTCCAGCCTGGGCAACAAGAGTGAAACTCCGTCTCAAAAAATAAAAAAATAAAAATACCTATTATGTCTAATGTACTCTTGGTAGAAAATGGGAGGGAAGAGATACTGAAGGGAAGTCACTTTTGTTAGCAATTGATTCCTGAGCTTCCTCTGTTGAATTTCAAATAACCAGGCAGTGACTGACAATTCACCACGATGAGAAAGATGCAGCCAAAGCCACCCCTGAGCTCAGAAGAACAGTCTAGGAATCACCAAAACATATTGAGGGAAAATTGACATAAGATGAAATGCACAGATACTAAGTGCACAATTTTATGAGTTTTAAAGAATGCATATGCCCATGTACCGAGAGCCTCAGCTAGTAGGACATTGTTATAACCCCAGAAAACTAAAACTTTCTTTGTGTCCCTTCCTTTTCACTTTCACCACCATAGACATGGACTCATACCTATCTACTCTTCGTGTCTGGCATCTTTGGCTTCGTGTGATATTTTGAGATTCGTATGTGTTGTTGCCTGAACCTGTTGTTTCCTCCTTTTTATGGCTCAATAGTATTCTGCTGTATGAAACTACCACAACTGGTTTAGCCATTCACCTTTTTTTTTCTTTTTAACTTTTATTTTAGATTCAGGGATATATGTGAAGGTTTGTTACATAGGTAAACACGTGTCATGGGGGGTTGTTGTACATATTATTTCATCACCCAGGTATTAAGCCCAATACCCAATAGTTATCTTTTCTGCTTCTGTCCCTCCCCCCACCCTTCCCCCTCAAGTGGATCCCAGTATCTGTTGCTTCCTTCTTTACATTCATGAGTTCTCATCATTTAGCTCCCACTTATAAGTGAGAACATGTGGTATTTGGTTTTCTGTTCCTGCATTAGTTTGTTAAGAATAATAGCCTACAGCTCCATCCATGTTCCCGCAAAATATATGATCTCATTCTTTTTTATACCTGCATAGTATTCCATGGTGTGTATGTACCACATGTTCTTTATCCAATCTACTATTGGTGGGGATTTAAAATGATTCCATGTCTTTGCTAGTGTGAATAGTGCTGCAAAGAACATTCGTGTGCACATGTCTTTTCCATTCACCTTTTGATGGACGTTTGGGCAGTATACAGTTTGGGGCTATTATGAGTAAAGGTACTCTATACATTTGTATACAAATCTTCGTGAGGACGTATATTTTTACTTCATTTAGGTAAATACCTAGGAGTGGAATTTTTAGATCACAGCATAGGCATGCATTTGAATACAGCAAAACTATAAAACCATTTTCCAATCTACTTGTACCATTTTACACTCTCACCAGCAATGTATGCAACTTATTTTGGTTGCTCCATATCCTCACCAACATTTGGTGATATCAGTCTTTTTAATTTTTGCTATTCCAGTGAATATGAAATGATATTTTCTGTGGCTTTAATTTCTATTTCCCTGTGCTTATTGGTAATTCGTATGCCTTCCATTAAGAAGTTTCTGTTCGCATGTCTGCTCATTTTTAGAGTTGTCTTTTAATTATTGAATTTTAAGGGTACTTTATATATTCTATATCCAAGCCCTGTGTCAGACATATGTGTGTGTATGTGTGTGTGTATCGTATTCTTCCCAATATTCTTTTCAATGTATAGCTTGCCTTTTCATTTTTCAAGTGTATTTTGATAAGCAGAACTTTTGAATTTATAATAAATATAATTTTATTTTCTTTCATATTTATTACTTTTGAACCCTGTCTAAAAAAATATTTTCCTGTCCTATGGTTGTGAGATGTTTGCCTCTGATTTTTTCTAGAAGTTTTCTAGTTTTTGCTTTTAAGTTTAGGTTTATGATGTATCTCAAATTAATGACTGTGTGTAGTGTGACGTAGAGGTCAGGGTTCATTTTTTTCTCAAATGATTATCTAGATATTCTAGCACCATTTATTGAAATGATGATTCTTTTCTCCATCTAGTCACCTTGGCCTCTTTGTTGAAAATCAACTTATCATGTACGTGAAAATGTGTTTCTGGACTCTCTATTTTGTTTCCTTGGTCTCAATCTGTCCTTAAGCCAAAAATAAATGGTGTCAGCTACTGGTATTTTATAGTTAGTTTTTAAATAGAGTAGGATGGGTTCTTTAATTTTGTTATTCTGTTAAGGATTGTTTGGCTGTTCAAATGCAAAATCTTTTGCATTTTCACATAAATGTTGGAATCAGCTTGTCAGTTTCTACAAAACAACTTGTAAAGCTTTTAATTGAAGTTGTATGACTCTATAGATCAATTAGGCAGGAATTGACATTTTAACAATATTGAATTTTATAATCCCTAATCATGGTATATTCCTCCATTTATTTCTACCTTTTAAATTTTCTCTTAGCAATATTTTATAGTTTTCAATCTACATTTTGCATATCTTTAGTTAAATCAATTCCCCAGTATTTCATGCTGCTACAATTATATAGAAATACAAGTGATTTTTATATTAATCTTGCATGCTGATGTGTTAAAATGTCATTATTAGTGTGAGTAGTTGTTTAGTAGATGCCTTAGAATTTTTCACATAAACAATTACGCAATTGTTTTTAAAAAGGTTAAGCTTATTTCCTTTTAAGTCTTTTTATTTATCACTTATTTTGCTTGCTTTATTGCACTGGCTATGGTATATAATGTTGAACAGCAGTGGTTAGAGCAGACATTCTTGCCTTGTTCCTGACCTTGGAAGAAAGTATTCAATATCTCATAATAAAATATGATATGAGCTGTAGGTTTTCCATAGCTGTCCTTTACTAGGTTGTTAAAATTGACTTCAATTCCTAATTTACAGAGAGTTTTATATCATTAAATGGATGTTTAATTTTTTTGTTTGTTTGTTTGAGATGGATTCTCTCTCTGTTGCCCAGGACAGAGTGTAGAGTGCAGTGGCACTATCTCGGCTCACTGCAACCTCTCCCTCCCAGGTTCAAGCGATTCTCCTGCCTCAGCCTTTTGAGTAGCTTGGATTTCAGGCATGCGCCACCACGCCCAGCTAATTTTTGTATTTTTAGTAGAGACAATGTTTCGCCATGTCAGCCAGGCTGGTTGTGAACTCCTGACCTCAGGTGATCTGCCTGCCTCAGGCCTCCCAAAGTGCTAGGATTACAGGCATGAGCAACCACGCCCAGCCCTAATTTAGTCTTTATAATTAGGTACCTAAGGTGTAAACTTAGATCATTGATTTTAAACTTTCCTTCTTTTATAATCATTTAACTCTACAAATTTCCCTCTAAGAAGTGTTTTAAGCTACATCTCACAAATTTCGATATACTGAGCTTTCTTTTTCATTCAGTTCAAAGTATTTTCTAATTTCCCTTGTGATTTGTTTCTGCCGATATTCATTGACTACCTTACTTGACATTAATACAGCCTGCTAATTTTCTCATGCTGGGTATTTGCATGATACCTTTTTCTATCTTCTTTTATTTAACCTATTTTTATCTTTATACTTTAAGTCCATCTCTTGTACACAGCACAAAATTAAGTTTTATTTTGCTTCACTTTGCTTTTTATCCAGTCTGACACTCTCTACCTTTTCAGTGGAGTGCTTAGTTTCTTTGTATTTAATGTAATTGTTAGCATTCTTAGGATTAGACCTACTGCTTGGCAATTTGTTTTCCATGTGTCCCCTCTGTTTCCGATGATTTTTACCCCTTTATTGTTTTCTTGGGAAAATAACAGACAGTCACAAATAATTACAAATATTCTTTTCATCTCAAATATTTTCAAGATTTAAACTCAATATTTTTTCTGTGCTGCTGCAAGCTTGAGACATTATATACATTAAAGTTATTTTAATCATATATAGATAACACAAATTTCCATATTAAGGAATAATAATAATTATAAATTGTTATTCTGATTTTAGTCAGATTTAAATTATCTAATTTCCAATAAGATGTGATTTCTTTGAAAGTATCTGATCTGAAAGGTTGGTTGTGGTACGATTTGAGTGATGGGGTGCTATTTGAGTGATGGTTACACTAAAAGCCCAGACTTCACCACTACACAATATATCCAAAACTACACTTGTACCTCTTAAATTTATACAAATTTTTAAAATACAATGTTAGTTTGTCAGAAACATTTTCAATCTTCTTGATCTGGGCATCACATACTTTGATTTGATGCTTTTTTCTTATAAAAGGATTACTGGGTATATACCCAAAGGATTACAAATCATGCTGCTATAAACACACATGCACACGTATGTTTATTGTGGCACTATTCACAATAGCAAAGACTTGGAATCAACCCAAATGTCCATCTGTGACAGACTGGATTAAGAAAATGTGGCACATATACACCATGGAATACTATGCAGCCATAAAAAAGGATGAGTTTCAGTCCTTTGTAGGGACATGGATGCAGCTGGAAACCATTATTCTCAGCAAACTATCGCAAGAACAGAAAACCAAACACCGCATGTTCTCACTCATAGGTGGGAACTGAACAATGAGATGACTTGGACTCGGGAAGGGGAACATCACATACCGGGGCCTATCACAGGGAGGGGAGAGGGGGGAGGGATTGCATTGGGAGTTATACCGGATGTAAATGACGAATTGATGGGTGCTGACGAGTTGACGGGTGCAGCACACCAACATGGCACAAGTATACATATGTAACAAACCTGCACGTTATGCACATG
>NW_016820510.1:3991-9092 GCF_001698545.2 Rhinopithecus bieti | reverse complement strand
CTCCCATGGAACTCAGGAAGATCTTTCTGTCTAAACTCTTGTAGGTGCCATCTTGCCGCCTATGTTTTTTCCTGGGGGAAAATACAAAAAAAAAGTTGATGAGTTTTAAAGATCCATCCACCTCTAAAATTCTTTGAGCCTATGAAATATTTATTTCTAGGAGACAATAAACACTTCACTTACACAGAAACACTTCACTTTCACAGAAACATTTCACTTACACAGAAACCAGTTACCATGTGCAGAAGATGGTCCAAAGAACCACTCAATAATACAAATTATATTTTGTGCTTTGGGGTTTTAAGAAAATATTTGGGAATTCAAGTTTGAACAAGTCAAATAATATAATTTGAGGTAGCAGATCACTTATTTTCTTCAACTAAACTAGAGTGTTACGATTTCATGGGCAAAATACAAAGTTGAAGTGTCCCTAGTAACAAATAGCAAGCTGCACATTTCCCAGGAAAGGCCAGCACTGCTTATTCTCACAGAAGTCACCCCTGCAAGGGTTCTTTAGATCAATGGTTCTCAAATTGAGCATTCAAGAGCATCCCATGGAAGGCTTATTAAAATACAGGTTGCTGGCCTCAGAGCTCGGATTCAGTAGGAGTCAGTCAGAGTCTGGGAATCTGTATTTCTATTCATCCTTTCTCCCTCTCCCTCCCCATCCTGCTGCTATTGCTGGTTCAGGGACCACACTTTGAGAATTACTGCTTTGGATATTAGAATGATGATTCTCTCAAGTCTTGAAAAAAAATTGCAAAGTTCCCTCTAATTTAGCAGAGTTAAGACAAATTTTCATTTAATTTGCATCTATACATAGCTCTGATGAACTAGTCCTTTATAATTCAAAGGGAAGAATTTAAAATCATAATGATGAGGCTGGGCACAGTGGCTCATGCCTGTCATCCCAGCACTTTGGGAGGCAAAGGCGGGAGGATCACTTGAGGTCAGGAGTTTGAGACCAGCCTGGCCAACATGGTGAAACTCCATCTCTACTGAAAGAAAATACAAAATTAGCCAGGCATGGTGGCAGGCGCCTGTGATCCCAGCTACTTGGGAGGCTGAGGCAAGAGAATCACTTGAACCCGGGAGGTGGAGGTTGTGGTGAGCCGAGATGGTGCCATTGCACTCCAGCCTAGGCAACAAGAGTGAAACTCCATCTCAAAAAACTAAAATAAAAAAATAAAATCATAATGATGAGATAGGAACAGCATGGGTCTTCATTCTGCCACATAACAGAGACATTACATAAATGAAGATTTGACTGCAGACTTTGTTCTTTGCTTCAGGTCTTCAGAGCATTCCATCTGCATCAAGAAAGTAGTCTTGGAATGTTTGCTAACTGTAGCCCTTCCCAGTCCCACTTTGTCATACGCTACAGGCAGAAAAGAGGAATGCAATCTTTGCCCACTGATTCCTGTGTAGCCACAAGCTTCAGAAAGAGTTTAGTCAGCAGTTCATGGCTCCTTGGCCCACACTTACCACAGTTTGGCCACCAAAATGTGGGTCAGCGAGTTGCCAGAATGCTGAAGTATAGTGGTTACAAGGACCAGGAGGCTCAAGTTGGAAACATGTGATACCACCACATTTCTTAAGATGGGAAATGAGGGCAAAGGCAAACCCTGCTGTTCTTGGACTTGGTTCTGTTATGCCATCCTTTTCTAAAGCCAACTGCCACTTACACAATTTTATTTTGCTGTCATAAATTCT
Organism: Rhinopithecus bieti; assembly: GCF_001698545.2. Taxonomy (NCBI): domain Eukaryota; kingdom Metazoa; phylum Chordata; class Mammalia; order Primates; family Cercopithecidae; genus Rhinopithecus; species Rhinopithecus bieti. The sequence continues at coordinate 7,379 of NW_016820510.1, read as the reverse complement.
GCCAGACAGTAGTTTCATTCAACCAGGACTAGCTATAATTTTAGTCAGATGTGTCTCCTATTCTGTTCTTTTTTCTCAGAGAAAGAAACACTCAACTAAATTTTATGCTACAGACTGAATACCTAAAATCCCCAACCTTTNTTAGAAAAGTCTATTATTTTATTAATAATCACAGATACCTTTTTCCAAGAAGGATTCAAGTAGCATCTGGATGAGGCTTCATTATTATAGCTTCATTTATAAAATTAAAGGATTAAATATTTAATTTTTAAGTGTATTTTTTTCCTTTGCAGAAAGTCATAGAATGTATATATTTGGATAGATATGTGATTGCTTTAATTTTTGAATAAATTTTCAGTGTATTTTCCCTTTATAATCATGACTTAAGTAAGGATTAGCATTTGGTAGCCAAGGTTTAAGAATGCACTGTTGATTTACCATGGCAGACACGGTTTTGGAATTTAATTTGGTCAGCCTCTGCTTTAGCAGGACAAAGAAAGAGGAAGGTGATAGCATGCCTTGCTTTAGCTGTTGTTGGAAATGTGACCCTCTCCTTTAGAACGGTTCCCAGTTTGTCTACAGGAGCAAGCCCCTATGACACAGGAGAGCAGTCAGGAAAGGACAGTGAGTGAGCATGGATGACAGAAGTGTCTGTGCCACCCATTCATTAGGGACTCACAAAGGGGCATAGAAATTCTGGGCTTTTGTGGGGATTGAGAAGTTCCTATCGAATGTCTGTCGGGTAATTTAATTACATGGGCATGGTAGGAATGACACAGTGGTTACATTAATAAACTGAAGCATTAAAGAATAATAGCCCAGTTATTGCTGAATTATGGGAAACACGCTGCCTATTCATTGCTGGTGATATTAGAAGGGAGAAGGTGGGGGCTTCCTACTTTACACTCGCAATGCATAAAGAAACAGTTTCTTGCCTTTCCAGACCTGTGGAAAACCGGGTAGAGGGGAAGGCCCAAAGTCACGCCCAATAGCATAAATCTTGCTTTGTTTAAGATGTTTAAAATATCATAAGCTAACTCTGTTTTTATGGTGCTAAATAAAATTGACTTGGGCCAGACATAGTAATGAGCATGTGCTGCACAAACATCTCCAAATAGCCTTACCAACAGATCTCATTCCTGATAATTTCCATTCGTTGTCCTGCTCTTCTTGTTAATGGAAGCCATTTTATAGGATCACAGGCTACTAGCTTAGTAGTTTTTAAAAAGTAGCCTATTAGTATAATAGAAGCAAACATTATTTTTCATTCTCACTCATCTGTCTGGAAGACTGGAACAAAATACCTTTTCCCGCCTGCAGGAGCAGGGGAAAAGGAGCACACATTTGATTTCATATTATTTTTCAATAAACGTTCATTGAACTGTGTCAACACTGTTCCAAGAAGTGTGATGTGGAAGGAGGGGGAAGAGATGAAGATGATCTCCTGCTTTCAGACTCCAAGAGAGGAAGTCACAGCTCAGCAGCTGGCCACCCACTCCCATGGAACTCAGGAAGATCTTTCTGTCTAAACTCTTGTAGGTGCCATCTTGCCGCCTATGTTTTTTCCTGGGGGAAAATACAAAAAAAAAGTTGATGAGTTTTAAAGATCCATCCACCTCTAAAATTCTTTGAGCCTATGAAATATTTATTTCTAGGAGACAATAAACACTTCACTTACACAGAAACACTTCACTTTCACAGAAACATTTCACTTACACAGAAACCAGTTACCATGTGCAGAAGATGGTCCAAAGAACCACTCAATAATACAAATTATATTTTGTGCTTTGGGGTTTTAAGAAAATATTTGGGAATTCAAGTTTGAACAAGTCAAATAATATAATTTGAGGTAGCAGATCACTTATTTTCTTCAACTAAACTAGAGTGTTACGATTTCATGGGCAAAATACAAAGTTGAAGTGTCCCTAGTAACAAATAGCAAGCTGCACATTTCCCAGGAAAGGCCAGCACTGCTTATTCTCACAGAAGTCACCCCTGCAAGGGTTCTTTAGATCAATGGTTCTCAAATTGAGCATTCAAGAGCATCCCATGGAAGGCTTATTAAAATACAGGTTGCTGGCCTCAGAGCTCGGATTCAGTAGGAGTCAGTCAGAGTCTGGGAATCTGTATTTCTATTCATCCTTTCTCCCTCTCCCTCCCCATCCTGCTGCTATTGCTGGTTCAGGGACCACACTTTGAGAATTACTGCTTTGGATATTAGAATGATGATTCTCTCAAGTCTTGAAAAAAAATTGCAAAGTTCCCTCTAATTTAGCAGAGTTAAGACAAATTTTCATTTAATTTGCATCTATACATAGCTCTGATGAACTAGTCCTTTATAATTCAAAGGGAAGAATTTAAAAATCATAATGATGAGGCTGGGCACAGTGGCTCATGCCTGTCATCCCAGCACTTTGGGAGGCAAAGGCGGGAGGATCACTTGAGGTCAGGAGTTTGAGACCAGCCTGGCCAACATGGTGAAACTCCATCTCTACTGAAAGAAAATACAAAAATTAGCCAGGCATGGTGGCAGGCGCCTGTGATCCCAGCTACTTGGGAGGCTGAGGCAAGAGAATCACTTGAACCCGGGAGGTGGAGGTTGTGGTGAGCCGAGATGGTGCCATTGCACTCCAGCCTAGGCAACAAGAGTGAAACTCCATCTCAAAAAACTAAAAATAAAAAAATAAAAATCATAATGATGAGATAGGAACAGCATGGGTCTTCATTCTGCCACATAACAGAGACATTACATAAATGAAGATTTGACTGCAGACTTTGTTCTTTGCTTCAGGTCTTCAGAGCATTCCATCTGCATCAAGAAAGTAGTCTTGGAATGTTTGCTAACTGTAGCCCTTCCCAGTCCCACTTTGTCATACGCTACAGGCAGAAAAGAGGAATGCAATCTTTGCCCACTGATTCCTGTGTAGCCACAAGCTTCAGAAAGAGTTTAGTCAGCAGTTCATGGCTCCTTGGCCCACACTTACCACAGTTTGGCCACCAAAAATGTGGGTCAGCGAGTTGCCAGAATGCTGAAGTATAGTGGTTACAAGGACCAGGAGGCTCAAGTTGGAAACATGTGATACCACCACATTTCTTAAGATGGGAAATGAGGGCAAAGGCAAACCCTGCTGTTCTTGGACTTGGTTCTGTTATGCCATCCTTTTCTAAAGCCAACTGCCACTTACACAATTTTATTTTGCTGTCATAAATTCTGCCAGACAGTAGTTTCATTCAACCAGGACTAGCTATAATTTTTAGTCAGATGTGTCTCCTATTCTGTTCTTTTTTCTCAGAGAAAGAAACACTCAACTAAATTTTATGCTACAGACTGAATACCTAAAATCCCCAACCTTTTATCTTAACCTGAGTCATAAAACCTGTCAGAAAT
>NW_016820510.1:0-1497 GCF_001698545.2 Rhinopithecus bieti | reverse complement strand
ATTCAGCCTCTGGAAATGTGGTCTTGTCCAGATAGTGAGAAAATAATTGTCTCCAGGTTTGATGAAGGGTTTATAGCGCTAACATTTTAGGATGAAATACAGCTGGTTTCAGATTCCACTGTCAACTCAGAATCAAGCTAATTTCATGTGGTTTGGGGTTTTGTAACTACTTTTTTGCAGAGTACTTCTCGGAACTTTTTGTTCCAGAAACACCCCTCCACCAGCACCTAAAATTACTTCAGGCCCAGTAGAAAACTCACTGGGCAACATTACTGACTCTTCCCAGCAGAGGGCACCATTATACCTCCATCAGTACTGGACGTACCCGTAACTTCAGCAAAGAGGTTCTTTAAATTCTCAACCAGGACACAATCTCTCTGATAAGAGAAAATTGTAATAATAACAAACCTAGCAAGAAAAAGATACTTAAACTTTCTAGAGGCAGCAGCTTCTGCAGTTCTGACCGGGGCTCCCAGTGTCAGCAATTGCAACAGAGGATTCTGCCCGGAAACCTAAATTCCAGGACGTGATTTGGGCTGGGTTTCTGATGGCCTTGTCTCCCTTTGTTCTTGTCCATTTCCTGAGCTAGTTCTTCAGTCATCTCAGAAATTTCTGCTGATATACATACATACACACATACATAAACTAGTGTGATAAAATACATTTCAATTTTCCTCTTGAAGGCCGATATTCATTAACCCAGCAATTTAAATGACGGGATGTTTCTCAACCAGGGAAGGTATTTTTTGTAGCTTTCATCACTGATTTGGTTGGGGAAAACGATCGACTAATTCCTATTTGTCTTAGATTTTTGTTTTCCTCCACTGGAATGGCCATTTGTGCCCTTGGGGACTGTTTAAAGATGTAATATCTCTAGATGATTTATAACAAGTAAGTAGGCAGCATTGCTAAATATCCAGGCACATCACACATCCTTAGACGCATTTTTGAGACTCAAATTTCAATAATTTGCTGTGTATTTATAATATCAACATGCACACCAGTAGAATAAGGTAGTGAGGGAGATTGTTTTACACATAAAAAGAAAATATTAGAACTAGAAGGAGCTTTAGAGAAATTTATGTCTCCTGTCTCCCAACCTCTGGATAAGTAGCATCATCTACTATGTGATTTTTTGTGCAGCCATATGCACAAAAAAATATACTTGGCATAGGATAACATAAAATGCTTTTCTAATCACACATTCATTCAGAGATATAAGAAGATGGCCAAAGAACTATGTTGGTGGCAGTTTGGAAATATTTCTATACATAATCTCTTAAAAAGCAAGCCTGTGCCCTGCAGAAGAAGGTAGTTATCTTCTATCTTTTCTTCTCTTTTTGTAGTGACGGTAATCTCCCTATGTTGCCCAGCCTGGTCTTAAACTCCTGGCCTTGAGCGATCCTCCCACCTCAGCCTCTCAAAGATCTGGGATTATAGGCACAAGCCACCATGCTCGGCTGTATTCTTCTTTATTGAGTCCAAAACTGATGATAT
>NW_016820509.1:0-631 GCF_001698545.2 Rhinopithecus bieti | reverse complement strand
ATCCCAGGGATGAAGCCCACTTGATCGTGGTGGATAAGCTTTTTGATGTGCTGCTCGACTCGGTTTGCCAGTATTTTATTGTGGATTTTTGCATTGATGTTCGTCAGGGATACTGGTCTAAAATTATCTTTTTTTGTTGTGTCTCTGCCAGGCTTTGGTATCAGGATGATGTTGGCCTCATAAAATGCGTTAGGGAGGATTCCCACTTTTTCTATTGATTGGAACGATTTCAGAAGGAATGGCACCAGCTCCTCCTTGTACCTTTGGTAGAATTCGGCTGTAAATCTGTCTCGTCCTGGAATTTTTTTGTTTGGTAGGCTATTAATTATTGCCACAATTTCAGAGTCTGTTACTGGTCTATTCAAGGATTCAACTTCTTCCTTCTTTAGTCTTGGGAGAGTGTATGTGTCCAGGAATTTATCCATTTCTGCTAGATTTTCTAGTTTGTTTGCATAGAGGTGTTTATAGTATTCTCTGATGATAGTTTGATTTCTGTGGGGTCAGTGGTGATATCCCCTTTTCATTTTTTATTGCATCTATTTGATTTTTCTCTCTTTTCTTTTTTATTAGTCTTGCTAGCGGTCTAGGTCTATCCATTTTGTTGATCTTTTCAAAAAACCATCTCCTGGAT
>NW_016820508.1:0-1233 GCF_001698545.2 Rhinopithecus bieti | reverse complement strand
AAAAGGTATCTAATTAAACTGCTTCTGCACAGAAAACAAAACCAAACAAAAAAATTGTCATCAGACAGAACAGACAGCTTACAGAATGGGAGAAAATTTTTGCAATCTATCCATCTGGAAAAGGTCTAATACTCAGAATCTACAAGGCACTTAAACAAATTCACAGGAAAAATAAAATAAAACAACCCCATTAAAAGTGGCCAAAAGACAGGAACAGATACTTCTAACATATATACATTCATCCAACAAGCATATGAAAAAAAGCTCAACATCACTGATCATTAGAGAATATAAAATGTGCAGCTGCTTTGGAAAACAATTTGAAGTTACCTCAAGAATTCAAAGTAGAATTACCATATGATCCACCAGAGAGTCCCACTTCTGGGCATATAACCAAAATAATTGAAAATAGGATCTTGAAGAGATATTTGCAGCAATATTCTAAGTAGCCAAGAAACAGAAGTAACCAAACTAGCAATCAAAAAGTGAACGTATGCAGAAAATGTGGCATATACATAAAATGGAATATTATTCAGCCTTAAAGAAGGAAATTTGTAAATTTGGCCTGCAATCTCCTAGCACTTTGGCAGGCTGAGTTCAGTGGATGATGAGGTCAAGAGATCAAGACCATCCTAGCCAACATGGTGAAACCCCATCTCTACTAAATAAATAAATAAATAAATAAATAAATACAAAAATTAGCTGGGCATGATGGTACATGCCTATAGTCCCAGCGGCTACTTGGGAGGTTGAGGCAGGAGAGTTGCTTGGACCTGGGAAGCAGTGGTTGCAATAAGCCAAGATCACACCACTGCACTCCAGTCCGGTGACAGAGCAAGACTCTGTCTCAAAAAAAAAAAAAAAAAAAAAAGAAAGAAAGAAAGAAAGAAAAAGAAAGAGAAAGAAAGGAATGTGTCTATGATACAGATAAACCTTAAAAGTGTTATGCTAAGTGAAATAAGCCAGTCACACACACACACACACACACACAAACACACAATACTCTCTTATTCCACTAATTTGAGATCTAAAGTATTTAAGCTCTTAGAAACAGATTTTAGAATGATGGTTTCCAGAGTAAGGAAGGAAGGGGGAGAAGGTTGTTGTTTGTTTTGTTGCCTAATGATTATAGTTTCAGTTTTTCAAGATGAAAAATTTCTAAAGATCATTCCAAAATAATTTTCATATAGTTAACACTACTATAATTTACACTTAAAAATGATTAAGATAATA
>NW_016820507.1:5640-13519 GCF_001698545.2 Rhinopithecus bieti | reverse complement strand
TGGGTTAAAGCTTACTCTACATTTCCCTGTTTGAAAGTCTGTCTTTGAGGGTTCTGTGAAGGGATAGTAAATGGCAACCAGAGGCCTGTGTGGAGCAAGGAAATATCTTCCATCGACAATTGGAGAGCAGCTTTCTGCACAACTCTTTTGTGATGTTTGTATTCATCTCATAGAGTTAAATCATTCTTTGGATTGAGCAGTTTGATATCACTGTTTCCATGGAGTCTGAGGAAGGACATTTGGAAACGCTCTTTAGAATATCCTGAAAAGGAAATAACCTCAGAGAGAAACCAGAAGGTAACTTTCTGTGAAACTGCTCTGTGTCACTTGAATTCCACTCACAAAGTTAAGCTTCTCTTTTTATTGAGCAGTATCATAACACTGTTTTTGTTTAGTCTACGAAGGGATATTCAGAAGTGCTTTGAGGCTTACGTTGAGAAAGGAAATATCTTCAGATAGAAACTGGAGGGAAGCTTTCTGAGGAGCTGCTTTGTGATGGGTGCATTCCACTCACACAAATATGCTTTTCTTCTCCTAGAGGATTCTGGAATCTCTTTTGGAGAAAGAGCTACCAAGAGACATTCAGGAGTATAGGGAGTGCTATGGTGAAAAGGAAATATCCTCAGATAAAACTGGAAAGAAGATTTCTGTGAAACTGCTTTGTGTTAGATATATTTATTCATCTCGCATAGTTAAAACTTTTCTTACATTACGCAGTTTGGAAGCACCGTCATGCATGGATCCGTGAGGGGACATGTGGGTGCACATACAGGCCTATGGTGAAAGAGGAGATATCTTCAGATAAAACTGAATAGAAGCTTTCTGAGAAACTGCTTTGTGATGTATGATTTGCACTCAGGGAGATATACCTCTTTTCTCACGAGGCAGCATTTGAACACTGTTCCTGTGAAACCGAAAAAGTGATATTTTGGTGCGCATTGAGGACTATGGCGAAGAGTGAAATATACTGAAATAAAATCGAGGAAGAAGTGTTCCTAGAATCTGCTCTCTGATATGTGCATTCACTTCAGAGAGTTAATGCTTACTCTATGTTTCCCAGCTTCTAAACTCTGTCTTTGAAGAACCTGTGAAGGGATATTTAGTGACGCCAGGAGGCTTGTTGTGAGGAAGGAAACGTCTTCCGATAAAACCAGCAGAGAAAATTTCTGAGCAACTGCTTTACAATGTGTGCATTCGTCTCATAGAGTTAAACCATTCTTTGGATTGAGCAGAATGAAATCACTGTTTTTGTGGAATCTGAGGAAGTACATTTGGGAATGATCCTTAGAATATGGAGGAAGAAATATCCTCAGGAAAAAACCAGGAGGAAGCTTTCTGTGAAACTGCTCTGTGTCGTATTAATTACTCTCACTCAGTTAAGCCTCTCCTTTCATTGAGCAGTTTTCTAACCCTGTGTATGTTTAGCGTGTGATGGGATATTCAGGAGCACTTTGAGGCTTACGGTGAAAAAGGAAATATGTTCAGACCGAAACTGGAGAGAAGCTTTCCGAGGAACTGCTATGTGACCTGAGCATTCCACTCACAGTTTTGTACGTCTCTTTTCACACAGCGTTGGGGAAATCCTTTTGGAGAAACAGGTACCAAGTGATATTCGGGAGCATGTTGACATGGATAGTGAAAAGGGAAATAGCCTCAGACAAAAACTGGAAAGAAGCTTTCTAGAAAAGTGCTCTGTGATATGTGTAATCGTCTCACATAGATAAAGCTTTCTTTACATTACACAGCTTCTAAACTGTCATGGACGGATCCACGAAGGGACCTTCGGGAGCACATTCAGGAGTATGGTGAAAAAGGAAATATCTTCAGATAAAAGCTGGAAAGAAGCCTTCTGTGAATCTGCTTTTTCCTATGTTTATTCATCTCACATAGTTGAAGCTTTCTTTACATTACACGGCTTGGAAACTCCCTCATGGATGGATCCGTGAAGGTATATTTGGGACCACATTCAGGCCTATGGTGAAATAGCAAATATAGTCAGATAAAAGCTGGAGAGAAGCTTTCTGAGACTGCTTAGTGATGTGTGCATTCCCCTACGGGAGTTATAACTTTCTTCTCATAAGGCACAGTTTGAAAACTGTTCCTGTAAAACCAAAAGAGTGATATTCAGAGCACATTGAAGACTATGGCAAAAAGTGAAATGTCATCCAATAAAAAGCAGAAAGAAGCACTGAAAGAAACTGCTCTCTGAAATGTCCATTCTTTTCACAGGGTTAACGCATACTCTACATGTCCCAGTTTGAAAGTCGGTCTTTGAGGGTTCTGGGAAGGGATAGTAAGTGGCAACCGGAGGCCTCTGTCGAGCAAGGAAATGTCTTCCATTGAAAATTGGAGAGAAGCTTTCTGCGCAACTCTTTTGTGATGTTTGTGTTCATCTCATAGTGTTAAATCATTCTTTTGATTGAGCCGTATGAAATCACTGTTTCTGTGGAATCTGCGATAGGACATTAGGAAACGCTCCTTAGAATATCCTGAAAAAGAAATAACCGAAGAGAGAAATTAGAAGGAAGCTTTCTGTGAAACTGCTCTGTGTCACGTGAATTCCGCTCACAAAGTTAAGCTTCTCTTTTCATAGAGAGTATCATAGCCTTGTTTTTTTTTTTTCTGTGAAGGGATATTGAGGAGTGCTTTGAGGCTTATGGAGAGAAAGCAAACGTCTTCAGATAGAAACTGGAGAGAAGCTTTCTGAAGACCTGCTTTGTGACATGTGCATTCCTCTCACAGAAATATACCTTTCTTCTGCTAGAGGATTCTAGAATCTCTTTTGGAGTAAAAGCTACCAAGAGACATTCGGGAGTATAGGGATGGCTATGGTGAAAAAGGAAATATCCTCAGACAAAAACTGGAAAGAAGATTTCTGTGAAACTGCTTTGTGTTAGATACATTTATTCATCTCGCATAGTTAAAACTTTTCTTATAATACGCAGTTTGGAAACTCTGACAAGCCCGGATTCATGAAGGGACATTTGGGCACACATTCAGGCCTACAGTGAAAGAGGAGATATCTTCAGATAAAACTGGGTAGAAACTTTCTGGGAAACTATTTTGTGATGTATGCATTCCACGCAGGGAGTTATACCACTTTTTTGACAAGGCAGCGTATGAACACTGTTCCTGTGAGACCGAAATCATGATATTTCGGTGCGCCTTGAGGACTATGGCAAAAGGTGAAATATAATGAAATAAAATCGAGGAAGAAGCGTTCCAAGAATCTGTTCTCTGATATGTGCATTCACTTTACTGAGTTAGTGACTACTCTATGTTGCCCAATTCCGAAACTCTGTCATTGAAGAATCTGTGAAGGGATATTTAGTGACGCCCGGAGGCTTGTAGTTAGTAACGAAACGTCTTCTGATGAAACCTGCAGAGAAACTTTCTGAGCAACTGCTTTGCAATGTGTGTATTTGTCTCATAGAGGGAGCTCATTGAGGGCTAGGGTGAAAAAGGAAATATCCTCAGATAAAAACTGGAAAGAAGCGTTCTGTGAAACTGCATTGTGATGTGTGAATGAAACTCACAGAGTTACACTTTTCTCTTCAGAGATCAGATTGCTAACACAGTTTTCTTGAAATCTGCAATTGGATAGTTCTGAGCGCAATGAGGCTTTCGGTGACAAAGGAAATATCCTGTGACAAAAACTAGAAAGAAGCTTTCCTAGAAACTTCTTTGTGATGTGTGAATTCATCTCACAGAGTTACACTTACGTTTCATGAAGCAGTTGATTAACACTGTCTTTGAGGAAGATGAGAAGGGCTACCTTGAATCACATTGAGGCCTAGGCTGTTACAGGAAATATTCTCAATTAAAAACGTGAAGGAAAATTTGCAACAAACTTCATTCTGATATGTGAATTCATCTCACAGAGTAACAACTTAGTCTTTATGAAGCAGTTTGCTAACAGTGTTTTCGTGGAATCTGCAAAGTGATACTTGGGAGCGCATTGCGGCCTACAGTGAAAACGGAAATATCCTCAGATAATAACTAGAAAGAAGCTTTCTCAGAAGTTGGTTTCTGATTTGTGAATTCATAACACAGAGACTCACTTTTCCCTTCTTGCAGCAGTTTTCTAACACTGTTATCGTGGATTCTGCCTAGTGATATTTGGGAGCTGATTGAACGTAATGTTGAAAAAGGAAATATCCTCAGATAAAAACTGGAAGGAAGCATTCTGAGAAACTGCATTGTGACCTGTGAATACAACTCACAGAGTTACACTTTCCTTTTCATTGATCCGTTTGCTAACACTCTTTTCTTGCAATCTGCATTGGGATATTTCTTAGCGCAATGTAGTAGACGGAGACAAAGAAAATATCCACAAATAAAAACAAGAAAGTTGCTTTCTGTGAAACTTCTTTGTGGATATGAATTCATTTCACCGAGTTACAACTTTTTCTTCACGAAGCAGTTTGCTAACACTGTTGTCGTGGAATCTGCAAAGTGATATTTGAGAGCGCATTGAGACCCATGGTGAAAATGAAAATATCCTCAGATAAAAACTAGAAGGAAGCTTTCTGAGAAATTGCTTTGTGATGTGTGAATTCATCACAAAGAGATTCACCTTTCCCTTCTTGTAGCAGTTTCCTAACACAGTTGTCGTGGAATCTGCAAAGTGATATTTGGGAGCACATTGAGGGCTATGGTGAAAAAGGACATTATCCTCTGATAAAAACTGGAAAGAGGCGTTCTGAGAAATTGCACTATGATGTGTAAATGCAACTCAGAGAGTTACACTTTTCTCTTCAGAGATCAGTTTGCTAACACAGTTTCCTTGAAATCTGCAAATGAATACTTCGGAGCGCAATGAGGCTTAAGGTGACAAAGGAAATATCCTCAGAAAAAAAGTAGAAAGAAGCTTTCTTAGAAAATTCTTGATGATGTGTGAATTCATCTCACAGAGTTACACTTAAGTTTCATGGAGCAGTAGATTAACACTGTCCTTGAGGAACCTGAGAAGGGCTACCTTGGATCCCATCGAGGCCTAGGCTGTTACGGGAAATATCCTCCATTAAAAACGTGAAAGAAGCTTTGTGACAAACTTCTTTGTGATATGTGAATTCATCTCACAGAGTAACAACCTACTCTTCATGAAGCAGTTTGCTAACAGTGTTTTCGTGGAACCTGCAAATAAATATTTGGGAGCGCATTGAGGCCTATGGTGAAAATGGAAATATCCTCAGATAATACCTAGAAAAAAGCTGTCTCAGAAGTTGCTTTCTGATGTGTGAATTCATAACACAGAGATTCATTTTCCTTTCTTGCAGAAGTTTCCTGACACTGTTGTCATGGATTCTGCCAAGTGATATTTGGGAGCTCATTGAGGGCCATGGTGAAAAAGGAAATGTCCTCAGATAAAACCTGAAAAGAAGCATTCTGAGAAACCTCATTGTGACATGTGGATGCAACTCACAGAGTTACACTTTCCTTTTCATTAATCCATTGCTAAAACTCTTTTCTTGCAATCTGCATTGGGATATTTCTTAGCGCAATGAAGCAGATGGTGACAAAGGAAATATCCTCAAATAAAAACTAGAAAGTAGCTTTCTGAGAAACTTCTTTGTGACATGTGAATTCATCTCACCGAGTTACAACTTTGTCTTCATGAAGCAGTTTGCTAACACTGTTGTCGCGGAATCTGCCAAGTAATATTTGGGAGCTCATTGAGGGCTATGGTGAAAAAAGAAATACACTCAGATAAAAACTGGAAAGAAGCGTTCTGAGAAACTGCATTATTATGTGTGAATGCAACCCACAGAGTTACACTTTTCAGAGATCAGTTTGCGAACACAGTTTTCTTGAAATCTACAACTGGATATTTCTGAGCGCAATGAGGCTTATGGTGACAAAGGAAATATCCTCAGACAAAACAAGGAAGAAGCATTCTTAGAAACTTCTTTGTGATGTGTGAACTCATCTCACAGACTTACACTTATGTTTCATGGAGCAGTCCATTAACACTGTCTTTGAGGAACCTGAGAAGGGCTACCTTGGATCACATTGAGGCCTAGGCCGTTACAGGAAATATCCTCAATTAAAACGTGAAAGAAGCTTTGTGACAAACTTCGTTGTGATACTTGAATTCATCTCACAGAGTAACAACTTAGTCTTCATGAAGCAGTTTGCTGACAGTGTTTTCGTGGAATCTGCAAAGTGATATTTGGGAGCGCATTGAGTCCTATGGTGAAAACAGAAATACCCTCAGATAATAACTAGAAAGAAGCTTTCTCAGAAGTTGCTTTCTGATGTGTGAATTTATAACACAGAGATTCACTTTTCCCTTCTTGCAACAGTTTCCTAACACTGTTGTCGTGGAATATGCCAAGTGATATTTGAGAGCTCATAGAGGCCTGTGCTGAAAAGGGAAATATTCTCAGATTAAAACTGGAAAGAAGCATTCTGAGAAACTGCATTAGGATGTGTGAATGCAACTCACAGGGTTACACTTTCCTCTTCAGAGATCAGTTTGCGAACACAGTTTTCTTGAAATCTGCAACTGGATACTTCTGTGCGCAATGAGGCTTACGGTGACAAAGGAAATATCCTCCGACAAAAACTAGAAAAAAGCTTTCTTACAAACTTTTTGTGATGTGTGAATTCATCTCACAGAGTTACACTTACGTTTCATGGAGCAGTCGATTAACACTGTCTTTGAGGAACCTGAGTATGGCTACCTCGGATCGCATTGAGGCCTAGGCTGTTACAGGAAATATCCTCAATTAAAATCGTGAAAGAAGCTTTTTGGCAAACTTATTTGTGATATGTGAATTCATCTGACAAAGTAACAACTTAGTCTCCATGAAGCAGTTAGCTAACGGTGTTTTCATGGAATCTTCAAAGTGATATTTGGGATCGCATTGAGGCCTATGGTGAAAACGGAAATATCCTCAGATAATAACTAGACAGTAGCTTTCTCAGAAGTTGGTTTCTGATGTGTGAATTCATAACACAGAGATTCACTTTTTCCTTCTTGCAGCAGTTTCCTAACACTGTTGTCGTGGATTCTGCCAAGTGGTATTTGGGAGCTCATTGAGGGCTATGGAGAAAAGGAAATATCCTCCGAGAAAACTGGAAAGAAGTGTTCTGAGAAACTGGTTTGTGATGTGTGGATTCTTTTCAAAGTGTTACACCACTCTTTCATGGAGGAGACTGCTAGCACTGTCTTTGTGGAATCTCAGGAGTGATGTCTTGGATATCGTAGAATCTCATAGTGATTAATCAAATATCTTCAGAGAAATCTGCAGAGAAGCCTTCTCAGAAACTTCTTTGTTGTTGGTGAATTCAGCTCACAGTGTTAGACGATTTTTTTCATTGAGAAGCTTGCTAACAGTGTTTTCGCAGAAACTGTAATAAGACACACAGTGGTGATCCGAGACCACAAATAACCTCAGCTCAAACAAGAAAGAAGCTTTCTGAGAAACTGCTCTGTGATGTGTGAATTCAACTCACTGAGTTACTCCTGTATTTCGTGAAGCCATTGGCTAGCCCTGTTATTGTGGAATCTAAGACATGACATTTCCGATCCCTTTGAAGACTAAAGGGCCAAAGGAAATATCCTCCATTGAAAATGAGAAAGAAGCTTTCTGAGAAACTTCAATGTGATCTCTGAATTCATCTCACAGAGTTACACCTTTCTCCTCAGGAAGCCATTCACTAAGAATGTTCTCGTGGAATTTGCAAAGTGATATTTGGAAGCCCAGTGAGAGTTATAGTGAAAAAGGAAGTATTCTCAGTTAAAAACTGGAAGGAAATGTTCTGAGAAACTGCATTGTTACCGTGAATACAACTCACAGAGTTACACTTTCTTTTTCATTGATCCGTTTGCTAACACTCTTTTCTTGCAATCTGCATTGGGATATTTCTTAGC
>NW_016820507.1:0-1665 GCF_001698545.2 Rhinopithecus bieti | reverse complement strand
TGTGAGTTGCATTTACACAACACAATGCAGTTTCTCAGAGGCTTCTTTCCAGTTTCGATCTGAACATTTTCTCTTTCACCATAGTCCTTAATGAGCTCGCAAATATCACTTTGTAGAATCCACTACAACACTGTTAGCAAAGTGTTCCAAGAAGGGAATGGTGGAACTCTGTGTGATGAAGTCACACATCAGAAAGCAATCTCCCAAATATTACTTTGCAGATTCCACGAAAAGAGTGTTGGCAAACTGCTTCATGAGGAGTAAGCTGTAACTCCGTGAGATGCATTCACAGATCACAAAGAAGTTTCTCAGAAAGCTTCTTTCACGTTTTGAACTGATGATATTTCCTTTCTCAGCATAGGCCTAAATGCGATCCAAAGTAGCCCTTCTCAGGATCCTCAAAGACAGTGTTAATGCACTGCTCCACGAAACTTAAGTGTTACTCTGTGCGGTGAATTCACACATCATGAAGAAGTTTCTAAGAAAGCTTGGTTATAGTTTTCATCTGAGGATATTTCCTTTGTCGCCATAAGCTTCATTGAGCTAAGAACTATCCCATTCTAGATTTCAAGAAAACTGTGTTAGCAAACTGATCACTGAAGAGAAACGTGTAGGTCTGTGAGTTGCATTCACAGATCGCAATGCAGTGTCTCAGAAGGCTTCTTTCCAGTTTTATCTGAGGATATTTCCTTTTCACCATGGGTCCCAATGGGCTCCCAAATATCACTTTGCAGATTCCACAAAAAGAGTGTTAGCAAACTGCTTCATGAGGTCTAAGTTGTAAATCTGTGAGAGAAATTCACAGATCACAAAGAAGTTTCTTGGAAAGCTTCTTTCACGTTTTGAACTATGATATATGCTTTATCAGCGCAGTTCTCAATATGATACAAAGTAGCAATTCTCAGTTTCCTCAAAGAGAGTGTTAATGGACTGCTCCACGAAACATAAGTGTATCTCTGTGAGTTGCATTCAAACATCGCAATGCAGTTTCTCAGAAGGCTTCTAACCAGTTTTGATCTGAGGATATTTCCTTTTCCGCCATAGCCCTCAATGAGATCTCAAATATCACTCTGCAGAATCCAAGACAACAGTGTTAGCAAACTGTTCCAAGAAGGGAAGTGTGGAACTCGGTGTGATGAAGTCACATATCAGAAAGCAATCTCTCAGAAAGCTTGTCTCTAGTTATATCTGAGGATATTCCCTTTTTCACCATGGGCCCCAATGGGCTGTGAAATATCTCTTTGCAGAGTAAACGACAAGAGTGTGAGCAACCTGTTCCAAGAAGGGAGGGGTGGAACTCTGTGTGATGAAGTCACACATCAGAAAGCAATCTATCAGAAAGCTTTCCTCTAGTTATTATCTGAGGATAATTCCTTTTTCACCATGGGCCCCAATGAACTCCCAAATATCACTTTGCAGAGTCCACGAAAAGAGTGTTAGCAAACTGCTTCCTGAGGACTAAGTTGTAACTCTGTAAGATGAATTCACAGATCACTAAGAAGTTTCTCAGAAAGCTTCATTCTCATTTTCAATTGATGATATGTCCTTTATCAGTGTAGGCCTCAGTGCGATCCAAAGTAGCCCTTCTCAGGTTCCTCCAAGACAGCGTTAAAGACCTGCTACATGAAACATAAGTGTAACTCTGTGAGATGAATCCACACATCA
>NW_016820506.1:0-2040 GCF_001698545.2 Rhinopithecus bieti | reverse complement strand
ACTGGTGTGTCTAGGAGAGTGTGCACACGTGCTGTGAAGACCTTGGAGGGATGGGGTGTCTAGAAGGAGAGGGTGTGTTGCAGGGACTGAAGGTGTATGAGGAAGAAGCACAGGTGTGCCTGCAATGGCTGTGAGCCTGCAGAGGTGAGTGGTTGGATGGGGGCTGTGTGCATCCAAGGGTGAGGGCTGGCAGTGCTGCGCTTGGGGCTCTGGGGGCACATAGTGACCATGTGTGTGTGTTGTGTACATGACAGCAAGGCACCTGGGGGAGGTCTCAAGGAGGCAGGCACGAGGTGGCAGCCTCTCTGGGTGGGGAATGTGGGCAGTATGCTGCCAGGAGGTGTATTGTGTACGCAGGTGTGTGTGCCTGTGTAGGTGTGTGTCTGGGTGGGTGCCACCGAGCATGTGTATCATTGTCAGAGTGTCTGTGTCACTGGCAAGGGCAGGCGGGAGGGAGCAGCTGGACCTGGGTAGTGACTGAGCCTGGAAGGAAAGAGGGGTCCCCACCAGCCACTCAATCACCCAGTCCCTCCTCTCAGAACTCCACTGTCATATGGATTCAACCCAGGCCAAGACGCCAGGAGAGGCCCAGGCTCCTGGAAAGAACTGCCCAGCAGCCGTGGCCGGTTGATCCATCCCACCCACCCCTGTGGATCTGAGGACAGGATGGGTCTGAGAACACTTCCTCTAGCATGAATGGAGAGCCCCAGCACACCCTTCTCCCCTGTCTCCCAAAAGATCCAGCCACACCTCAGATGCTAGCATCCCTGGAGCCATCCCTGGAAGCAAGAGGAGCTAGGGACTGAGGGGCTGAAGTACCCACAAAACAGAAGGCCTCACAGCTAGTAGACCACAGACCTCCCTCCCCTTCTCCTTCCCTCCCCCTTCTTTCTTTCTCCTTCTCTGGCAGAAGACAGAGAAAGTAAGACCCTAATGTCTACCCTCCCCCAAAAGGAACACCCAGACACTGGGAAGGTGGACAAGAGGGAAGGATAAGAATGAAAGGAAGAGGAGAGATGCCCACCCGCCAACACATACAAAACAGGGCTATCTGGAAGCCCCAGGGCAGCCAAGGGACTGGGGACCCAAGACCCACCCCTAAAATCTATTTCATTATTCCAGGTGGACAGCCTCCTCCTTCACCTCCAGACACCAAGAGAAAGCCCCTCCCAGCCCTTGCTAGCCCAATGAGGCATCGAATGCCCTCTCCCAAGACTCAGGAGGGGGGTGAGAGTAAAGGAGACAACAGCACCCCAAAGCCAGTTGTGCCCCAAGAGCCCATCAAGGGTTCAAAGGCTCATACCCCAACCCAAAGATCCCAGGGAAGACTGCTGCTTCAGCTGGGGGAGGAGGCTGGGACATGAGAAATGGTCCCTTCCTCTTTAGGGGTGGGGGAGCAAGCCAAGGGCCCTGCAGCTTTCTCTCCCCTGCAGCACTCTCTGACCAGAACCCTGTCACCGCCCCAGCTCATTCCCACCCCAGCAAAGCCCCTCCTACTGATTTCCCGGTCTCCCTCTCTCATCACCCCCAGCCTTCCCCCGCAAGCTTCCGCTCCTCTCCCTCAGACCCCATCTTCCCCAGCTCTCCACCAGCACAGACCTATCTCTGCCTGGAGCACCTTGGCACATTCCCCTCTGCCCTCTCCCAATAACCTCTTCTCGCCTTGGCTCCCATCCCCCAGGAAAGCCTGGTCCTCAGTGGGTCCTCTCAGGACGAAGCCCTTGGCCTGGCCCCTTTCCTTCCCTCTCCACTTCTCTCTCCTCTCCAGCCCCCTCTCCTCTCCTCCCACGAAGCCCAGTTTCTCGCTGGTTAGACCCTCCAGAACACAACAGCCCCTCTGGCCCGGCACTGCTTCCAGCCTCTGGGGCTAGCATAGACTGGGGACCCCCCTTTTAGAACCCCTCACAGTCCTCTGGATGCCCCTCCTTCTCTCCCCAACCCTTCCCCAAAGACCCTCCCTCCCACCCCTCCCCAATCTCCCCAGCTGTCAGGGCCAGTGCCCCTTCCACAGGAGCCTCCGACCCCAAGCCCCAGCGGCTT
>NW_016820505.1:0-1557 GCF_001698545.2 Rhinopithecus bieti | reverse complement strand
GATACACACAAATTAACCCCAGGGCCATGTTCATAACCACTACATCTTGCTGCCTTTAATGTTGACCCTCATTGACTCTCTGTCCCTTTTCCTCCTCTTTAAGTTTCATATAGGAATTATCTCCTAGCTTCTTAATTTGTATTCTATTTCCCAGGATGGATCTCACCTGGTGACTCTAGTATAAAAATAGCACCTGTTTGACGTGATCAACTTTGGCCCAAAATATATTATCTTCAAGAGGCAAAATACATTATCTTCAAGAGGCAACTCCTGTATCGCTGTGGCTTGGTCTCTTGGACAAGAGAGAACAATCCCAGCAAATTGATCCATTATTTTGAGCTTGTATAAACATATCCTCAGTTACTGAGTATCTGATAACAAGAGCCTATTTTATTTTGTTTTTATTTTTATTTAGTTTTTATTTTTTGAGACGGAGTCTTGCTCTGTTGGCCAGGCTGGAGTGCAGTGGTGCAATCTCAGTTCACTGCAAGCTCCACCTCCCAGGTTCACGTCATTCTCCTGCCTCAGTCTCCTAAGTAGCTGGGACTACAGGCGCCCGCCACCACGCCCAGCTAATTTTTTTGTATTTTTAGTAGAGACAGAGTTTCACCTTGTTAGCCAGGATGGTCTCAATCTCCTGACCTTATGACCCACCCATCTCCGCCTCCCAAAGTGCTGGGATTACAGGCGTGAGCCACCGCGCCCAGCTGCAAGAGGCTTTTTAACAGCAAATATTGAGCCCAGTGTAGCTCTAGCTGGACAGAGTCATGAGGTGAGGTGGCAGAGACTAGTCCCCTCTCCCTTCCTTCTATGGTAGTAGAATGTCTAATTTTTAACTAGCTACAAGCCTGCCCAGATAAGACTACATTTTTTATACATCCTTGGAGTTTGATATAGCCATATGACTAAGTTCTAGACAATAGAATGTGAGAAGAAATAACACAATCTGTGGAACATGATGACAAAGGAAGAGATATCTTCTCCTCTTCTACTTTCTTTCCTTCTGGATGGCTGGAATGTTACTGTCGTAGTCAACTATGTCAGACCATGCAGACAAGGACAGCAACACCCTTGGAAATGTAGAGGAACAAGGTACAAGGAGCCGCATCCCTGGACCTGACAGAGCAGAGTTGCCATTTTGGGGTGGACTACCTGCCCTCTGAGTGTTACCTGAGAGAGAAAGGGCATTCTACCTTGTACGTACGATGTTAACTTTCTTAGAGTAACAGCAGCTGAAACCATGCCCAAACTACCATAGGTAGCTTAATCTGACCCACATATTTCCCATCTGTTTCAGAATCTTTTTTTTAATCTGCAAAGGAAGCCAAAAGAAATACGAAAATGGTATAAAAAAAAAAAATTGGAAAATATAACATAAGTTATATTGAGGGTAGCAAAGTGGATGACTGCACTGGAAGACAAACATTTTTTTTTAAAAGGGGCTAAAATATCAAGATGAGAAGTGCACTCATCTTATCTGTCACCTGAGTCCTAGACATTTAATCTGCATTATGTCAAATACCCAAAAGATGAGCAGATGACTTAGTCATTCATCAC
>NW_016820504.1:0-1394 GCF_001698545.2 Rhinopithecus bieti | reverse complement strand
TTTGCTAAGTATAATTATGACACATAGTCCAAAGAATGCAGTAACCTTTTTATCATGTTACTAATTGTTCTCTTTTGAAGATCTATGGTTGACTAATAAAACGGTAATTCAAGTAGAGTGTCACAGAAAAAAACCACTTGGGCTCCCTGTCTGGAGTCTGGCTGGCTCTGAGCATTGCCAATGGCCCCTACTCACCTGACTTTGTGTCCTCTCCTTTTAGAGGCTTTCCATTCTGCACCCAGCTTCGCTAACAGTGGGCTGAAAACAACCTTGGGTTGAGTGTTTGATTTGGGAGTTATTTGGCCAGGGCCTTTTGAGCAGTAGTGTCCCCATGAAGTGCTAGATATAATAATATGTGTAAGAATCAGCCTTTTTTTTTTTTTTTTTAACTATAACATCCTTTCAGAAATGTCTGACTACTTTGTAACTGCATGGCTTAACCTGGTGATAAAAGCAGTTATTAAAAGTCTACGTTTTCCAAAACTTACGTTTCTTTTCTGTGTTTTTACATGTGGTAATTTCTCTTTTCATAAGTTATAATACTGCAATTGGATTTCTGAAATGTTTATAGCGACTACCCATCTAATATTTCCTTCCACTTTATTGTGAGCTGCCCAGATTTTATTCTTGAATTCTTTGATTTTTTTTTTTTTGTTTAGTTTTTTTTGTTGTTGTTTTGTTTGTTTGTTTTTGTTTGGTGCTCTACACGTTCTGAGAAACTTCCCTAGTAACAAACTATAGAGATGATCCCTGAGAACATAGTCTTTATTCTCGAATTCTTTTGTATTTTATTGAATAATGTCAATAGCTGTTAGCCTGGCATGTTAACTCACAAGCAAGTAAATTCCATGTTCACTGAACATCGCTGACAGGCTTTCCCAGCCCTGCTGTTAAGGTAGTCAAAGCATGGCACATGAAGAAAACCATGTCTGTAGATATTGTACAAAATACTATTTTATGATTTTTTAAATATTTTAACAAATAACTTTTATTGACTTCCGTTTGTATTTTTATCAAACATACTTCATTTATTTACTTATTCTGAGATGAAATCTCAGTCTGTCACCCAGGCTGCAGTGTGGGGGTACAATGTTGGCTTACTGCAACCTCCTCCTTCCAGGTTCAAACGATTCTCCTGCCTCTGCCTCTGGAGTAGCTGGGATTACAGGCATGCGCCACCATGCCCAGCAAATTTTTGTATTAGTAGAGATGGGGTTTCACCATGTTGGCCAGTCTGCTCTCAAACTCCTGACCTCTGGTGATCCACTTGCCTCAGTCTCCCAAAGTGTTGGTATTAAAGGCATGAGCCACCGCACCCAGCCTCAAACATACTTTAGACAGTTTTTCACCTCAGCACTATTGACATTTTAGGCTATATCTGCCTTTTAGGCTCT
>NW_016820503.1:0-558 GCF_001698545.2 Rhinopithecus bieti | reverse complement strand
TGCCAATGAGGAAGCCTTCAACCCGGTGTGATACTCAGTCTTTCATGTAATAGGCCTTCCATGTAATGCTGATGTATAATCACTCTAAAAACTTAAACGACCTCTCTCAATCACCTAGTTTATCCCCAGGAAATATACTGGCATAGAGAGCCTATTTACACTGATAAGCTACCAAGCTTTGTTGTTCATAATAAGTAAGACGGACTTGTATTGCTCTCTCTTTCTTTTGGACAACTTCATCATTGCTTTCTGAATTATACGTTCCAGCAAATGAAACGACAGTTCTCCAATCAGATTCCTGAGTATGAACACTGAATCATTAATCATCCTGATATGTGCTACTGACAAAGGAAATCTGTGAGGCACATATGATTGATGGGTATGGGGCCATGAAGACCTTGAAGAGCTTCACCAGAAATATGGAAATCAAGACTTTACAGAGTCTTTTGTATAAAGCACACATGCAAAAACAAACAAAAATAGACCTAACAATCCTATTGAAAGATGCAAAACAATTGCAGTCCATAGATTGGTGTTTGTAAATATGGCCTTTTCTCA
>NW_016820502.1:0-1922 GCF_001698545.2 Rhinopithecus bieti | reverse complement strand
TTTTTTTTTTGAGACAGAGTCTTGCTGTCTCCCAGGCTGGAGTGCAGTGGTGCGATCTCGGCTCACTGCAACCTCCGCCCCCCGGGTTCACGCCATTATCCTGCCTCAGCCTCCCGAGTAGCTGGGACTACAGGCGCCCGCCACCATGGCCGGCTAATTTTTTGTGTTTTCAGTAGAGACAGGGTTTCACCGTGTTAGCCAGGATGGTCTCAATCTCCTGACCTTGTGATCCACCTGCCTCGGCCTCCCAAAGTGCTGGGATTACAGGCGTGAGCCACCACACTCAGCCAAAAATTTTAAAAAAAGAAAAATAGAGACAGGATCTCCCTCTGTAACCAAGGCTGGAGTGCAGTGGGGCAATCAGAGTCCACTGTAGTTTCAAACTCCTGGGCTCCAGCGATCCTCCCACCTTGGCCTCCCAAAGTGCTGGGATTAACAGGTGTGAGCCACTGCACCCACTCAGATGCTGGTGTTTTTTAAAGAAATCCTTAAAAGTGAGATAATATGAATTATGCAATTTATAAATTATTTCAATTTCATTTTTTTTTCTTTGAGACAAGGTCTCACTCTGTAACTCAGGCTGGATTACAGTGGTGAGGACATGGCTCACAGAAGTCTTGACCTCCCACACACAAGTGATCCTCCTGCCTCAGCCTCCTCAGTAGCTGGGACTACAGGGGTGGACCACCACACCTGGCAAATTTCTGTATTTTTTGTAGAGACAACGTTTCACCATGTTGCCCAGGCTGGTCTCTAACTCCTAGGCTCAAGCCATCTGCCTACCTCGGCCTCCCAAAATGCTGGGATTACAGGTGTGAGCCACCGCACCTGGCTGCTAATTTCAATTTTTTTTTTTTTTTTTTTTTGAGACGGAGTCTTGCTCTGTCTCCCAGGCTGCAGTACAGTGTTGTGATCTTGGTTCACTGCAAGCTCCGCCTCCCGGGTTCACGCCATTCTCCTGCCTCAGCCTCCCAAGTAGCTGGGACTACAGGCACCTGCCACCATGCCCGGCTAATATTTTTTGTATTTTTAGTAGAGACAGGGTTTCACCATGTTAGCCAGGATAGTCTCCATCTCCTGACCTCGTGATCCGCCCGCCTCAGCCTCCCAAAGTGCTGAGATTACAAGCGTGAGCCACTGCGCCCAGCCTAATTTCAAATTTAAAAAGGGAACAATCTGAAGAGACTAGCGCAATCAAAAAGCATTCTCAAGTATAGATGTTAAAAGGCCACTCACAAACACGTACAAAAAATAGAGGGCATAGTGAAGAAAAAAAAAAAAAAAAAGAGTGGTGGCTCTAACCTAAAAGAAGAGTAACAGCCCATAATGAGGCAAGGCTTGTTAATAAAGGTAAGGATAACAAGAAAGGTTTCGTGAGAACTGTCTAGATCTTGGAAGGCTGGGGCAGGATTGCTTGAGACCAGGGGTTCAAAACCAGCCTAGGCAACATGGCAAGCCCTCGTCTCTATTAAAATTAAAAAATTAGACGGGTGTGGTTATGCATGCCCAGCTACTCGGGAGGCTGAGGTGGCAGGATTGCTTAAGGGAAGTTAAGGCTGCAGTGAGCCGTGATTGCATCACTGTACTCTTGCCTGGGTGACAGAGTAAGATCCTGTCTATCCCCATCCCCCACCCCCCAAAAAAAACTGTCTTGATCAATTCCTTTTTCCATTTCTCTGTCAAGTACAATGTTCAGTTTGAAGTGGGAAAAAAACAAGCCCTGTAGAAAAAGAGAAGTGAATTTCAAAACAGCAGAGACCCTAACAATCTGACAATCCTGAGAACTCCAAGGAAGCCTAATAAACCCCTGGTGTAGATCTTTGTTGTTTTTTTTTTTTTTGAGACAGAGTCTTGCTTCTTTGCCCAGGCTGGAGTACAATGGTGCGATCTTGGCTCTCTGCCACCTCCACTTCCCGGGTTCA
>NW_016820501.1:0-1233 GCF_001698545.2 Rhinopithecus bieti | reverse complement strand
GGGAAAATAAAATAGTTACCTAGATTTGTATGCTTAAACATAAAATTTATGGAGTGCATGTTAGTTTAAAGAAAAGTAAGTGTCACAATACACAGTCATCTATTTTTTGTAATACAGTACTTGTATATTCTAAAAGTGAAGAGCAGACTAGGTCAAAGACTAGCAAAAATGACAGCAAGAATTTTAGAAGAAAAAAAGATTTTAAAAGGTTCAAAAAAATGGTAGAACTGGAAAATTATGTCAATTAAAGCAAAGCCCAAGAAAATCCAAAATACTTTCAAAAACTCATTTTAACAAATGAGCATCGAACAGTAAAAATAGTTTTAACTAAAACAAAGAGCATTTAAATATAATTATAAACTAAGTAACTGACAAAAGAAAAAATGAAGTATAAAGAATCTAGAAAGTAATTATTTAAACTCTGTTTTCAGAATTAAAACAAAAGAGCAGGCATTTGCTTAGCATCAAGTCAGATTTTTTAGTAGAAAGGTGAAAAATTAAAGAACCATCCGATTAACACTTTAAATAACAACACAGTAATGTTTTCTGTGCTGATAGAAGACCAACACCAACAGCTTTCAATAAAAAGTGCTAAATTAAGTAAACACAATGAAAATTTTTATTTCACTCATATGGTTAAGTATCTGTAAGTAATTTAACTAAACTCACCTCAGAAAATTACCCTCACAAATACCTTTTATGTTTGAGGGTGATATCTACTACCTTTCAACAGAAAATATTTCTCCCTAGGTGAGTTTAACTTCTGCTTCATTCATCCACACCCTGTCTCTTCCAGGATGACAACACATTGAACTCATCAGTGTCCTTTATATTCCTTCCCCTCATTCACCAAATAGGGATCATAATACCTACCTCAGAGTCACAGTGGGAATGAAAACAAGACTGGCGCAACTAAGCACACAGAAAGTCCTGCATAAGGTCAGGCATGGTGGCTCACACCTACAATCCCAGCACTTTGGGAGGCCAAGTCAGGAGGATCACTTGAGGTCAGGAGTTCAAGACTAGCCTGGCCAACATGGTGAAACCTCATCTCTACTAAAAATACAAACATTAGCGGGGCATATTGGTGTGTAACTGTACTAGCTACTCAGGAGACCGAGGCAGGATAATTGCTTGAAGCCAGGAGGCGGACGTTGCAGTAAGCCAGATCGCGCCACTGCACTCCAGCCCGGGTGACAGAGTAAGACTCCAACTCAAAAAAAAAAAAAAAAA
>NW_016820500.1:0-805 GCF_001698545.2 Rhinopithecus bieti | reverse complement strand
GGAAAGAAAGAAAGAAAGAAAGAAAGAAAAAGAAAAAATAAAATAAAAAGCGTTCCATAAGTTAGGAACATGGGAGTTGGGGAATTACCTAGTCCAGTTCTACACCACTGACACCTGACCACTCCACCCAGGGCTAGAGGCCGGTCAACCCAACCAGCCAACTCCACTACGGCTAACACCCAGCTGCACGCACATCCTGAAAGGTATCCTCCCCTTCTCTACACAAAGTAGCAACATTACTGCACTGAAGAACAGGTTAGCCACAAAGCTGTCTTTATTGGGTGGAACAAAGAGGGTCCACCCCAAAACCATTCCTACTGAGAGCTGAGGGTCGGACCTTTCCCACCACGTTCAGCTGCACTATGGCCTAGAGATAGATACACAAACAGTGTGGATCTGAACTAAGAGTCACAAGCCCCAGGACAGGGGTGTGATAAACAGATCACGTTCTTGACTATCTAGGACATGGAGCTGGTGCAGCCTCTTCAACCCCAGCAAAGATCTCAGTGCATTTAACCAGGAGCCCCCAAGGTCACCCCTTTAAGTCTGGTGCTTGTGCTCTTCATTGGAGTATTAATGGGCAAGCCAGGTGGCCCAGATCTGCCCATCTGTGTCCCCTCTTCACTCTGAACATGGCTGCCCAGCCCATCACATGAAACAACAGAGAGCACCTCACAGTAAACAAGTGTCAAGTATATACTCACCTGCTTTTGCGCAGCTGGCTCTTACCCGCAAGTGCCACCTACTGGCCGGTAGGTCAAACTATACAATGCAATATGAAACCTGCCAACAGAAGCGCACAGGA
>NW_016820499.1:0-1572 GCF_001698545.2 Rhinopithecus bieti | reverse complement strand
AATACACACAAATTAACCCCAGGGCCATGTTCATAACCACTGCATCTTGCTGCCTTTAATGTTGACCTCCATTGACTCTCTGTCCCTTTTCCTCCTCTTTAAGTTTCATATAGGAATTATCTCCTAGCTTCTTAATTTGTATTCTATTTCCCAGAATGGATCTCACCTGGTCACTCTAGTATAAAGATAGCACCTGTTTGACTTGATCAACTTTGGCCCAGAATATATTATCTTCAAGAGGAAAATACATTATCTTCAAGAGGTAACTCCTGTATTGCTGTGGCTTGGTCTCTTGGGCAAGAGAGAACAATCCCAGGGAACTGATCCATTATTTTGACCTTGTATAAACGTATCCTCAGTTACTACGTATCTGATAACAAGAGCCTATTTTATTTTATTTTATTTTTATTTTTATTTATTTTTTATTTTTTGAGACGGAGTCTTGCTCTGTTGGCCAGGCTAGAGTGCAGTGGTGCAATCTCGGTTCACTGCAAGCTCCACCAGCCGGGTTCACGTCATTCTCCTGCCTCAGCCTCCCAAGTAGCTGGGACTACAGGTGCCCACCACCACACCCAGCTAATTTTTTGTGTATTTTTAGTAGAGACAGAGTTTCACCTTGTTAGTCAGGATGGTCTCAATCTCCTGACCTCGTGATCCGCCCGCCTCAGCCTCCCGAAGTGCTGGGGTTACAGGCGTGAGCCACCGCGCCTGGCTGCAAGAGGCTTTTTAACAGCAAATATTGAGCCCCGTGTAGCTCCAGCTGGACAGAGTCATGAGGTGAGGTGGCAGAGACTAGCCCCCTCTCCCTTCCTTCTATGGTAGTAGAATGTCTAATTTTTAACTAGCTACAAGCCTGCCCAGATAAGACTATATTTCTTATACGCCCTTGGAGTTTGATATAGCCATATGACAGTTCTAGAC
This sequence comes from Rhinopithecus bieti, assembly GCF_001698545.2. NCBI lineage: Eukaryota > Metazoa > Chordata > Mammalia > Primates > Cercopithecidae > Rhinopithecus > Rhinopithecus bieti. Next base: position 651 of record NW_016820499.1, on the reverse strand, counting down.
AATAGAATGTGAGAAGAAATAACACAATTTGTGGAACATGATGACAAAGGAAGAGATAGCTTCTCCTCTTCTACTTTCTTTCCTTCTGGATGGCTGGAATGTTACTGTGGTAGTCATCTATGTCAGACCATGCAGACAAGGACAGCAACACCCTTGGAAATGTGGAGGAACAAGGTACAAGAAACCGCATCCCTGGACCTGACAGAGCAGAGTTGCCATTTTGGGGTGGCCTGCCTGCCCTCTGAGTGTTACCTGAGAGAGAAAGGGCATTCTACCTTGTACGTATGATGTTAACTTTCTTAGAGTAACACCAGCTGAAACAATGCCCAAACTACCATGGGTAGCTTAATCTGACCCACGTATTTCCCATCTGTGTTTCAGAATCATTTTTGTAATCTGCAAAGGAAGCCAAAAGAAATATTATGAAAATGGTAAAAAAAAAAAAAAAAAAAAAAAATTGGAAAATATTACATAAGTTATATTGAGGGTAGCAAAGTGGATGACTGCACTGGAAGAAAAACATTTTTTCAAAAGGGGCCAAAATATCAAGATGAGAAGTGCACTCATCTTATCTGTCACCTGAGTCCTAGACATTTAATCTGCATTATGTCAAATACCCAAAAGATGAGCAGATGACTTAGTCATTCATCA
>NW_016820498.1:0-1362 GCF_001698545.2 Rhinopithecus bieti | reverse complement strand
CCAAGGAGAAAGACAACTCTTCCTCCTTCTCTGAGCCTCCTGACACTCTTTCCCTGCCTCCTCTTCGGTCCCCACTCAACCCCTCCTTACCCTAACCCCTCGTTGTCCCCATCCTCGTCGGCGCCCCCCTTTCCCTCTACCCCTTCTGTGTCCCCACCAAACCTGACAGATCCTGTCTCCCCTACCTCCAACTCCCCTTCCTCGCCTGTCTCAGCCCATACTTGGTCCAGGTCTGACCTCCTGTGTCCCTTGCGAGAGGTGACAGGTGCCGAAGTAGTCCAGGTCCATGTGCTCTTTTCGCTGGCAGACCTGTCTAAGATTGAAGAGCGTGTAGGCTCTTTCTTGGTCAACCCCACTCAGTATTTCAAAAAGTTCAGATACCTGTGCCAGGCATACGACCTCACCTGGCATGATCCCCACGTTGTTATGACCTCAACCCTGTCCCCTGAGGAATGGGAGCATATCCTAGCGGCAGCCAGGCAGCACTCTGACCAGGTTAATTTAACCGACCATGCCATGCCAGTTGGCACTGAGGCAGTGCCCTCAGCCGAGCCCAACTAGGACTAGCAGGTTGGTCAGGCAGGCTGCTGCCACCGAGATATGATGGTCCAGTGCCTTCTTGTCAGCATGCAGGCAGCCTCTAACAAATCAGTCAACTTTAACAAACTAAAGGAGGTAGTCCAAGGCACAGACAAAAATCCGGCTGTTTTTCTTAACCAGCTGACTGAGGCACTTATTCAGTACACCCGCCTTGACCCTACCTCCCCCACAGAGAGGACCGTCTTGGCCTCATATTTCATTTCTCAGTCGACCCCTGATATCCAAAAAAAATTTAAAAAGGAGGAGGAAGGCCCTCAAACTCCCATCCAGGACTTAGTCAACCTGGCCTTCAAGGTCTACAACTCCAGGGAGGAAGCAGCTGAGGCCCAATGACAGGCCAGGTTAAAACAGAAGGTACAACTCCAAACCCAGGCCTTGGTAGCAGCCCTGAGGCCAGCTGGCTCCAGGAGCTCCCAGAAAAGAGGTACTACCCGAGCGCCACCTGGTGCCTGCTTCAAGTGTCGCAACGATGGCCACTGGGCCAGGCAGTGCCCTAACCCGAAGGAGCCAACTCGCCCCTGTTGGAACTGTCGGCAGATGGGCCACTGGGAGTCAGACTGCCCCAACCTAAGGATGGTCGCTGCGCCTCCACGTGACGACCCTACTCCAGGTATTGGTGGCACCTTCCAGCTCCTGGACACCGATGAAGATTGAAGAGGCCCAGACTCGGGGACCCCTCTCACTCTCGCCGAGCCCAGGGTTATGCTCCAGGTAGCAGGTAAGTCCATATCTTTCCTCATGGACACAGAGGCTACCTACTCT
>NW_016820497.1:0-1360 GCF_001698545.2 Rhinopithecus bieti | reverse complement strand
AAAAAGCTTGAGAATATACCTAACCAAGGAGGTGAAAGATCTCTACAAGGAAAATTGCAAACCACTGCTGAAAGAAATCACCGAAGACAAAAATGGAAGACATAAATGGAAATGCATCCCATGCTCATAGATGGGTAGAATCAATATTGTGAAAATGACCATACTGCCAAAAGCAATCTACAAATTCAATGCAATTTCCATCAAAATACCACCATAATTCTTCACAGAACTAGAAAAAAAAATCCTAAAATTCATACAGAATCAAAAAGAGCCCACATAGCCAAAGCAAGACTCAGCAAAAAAAGTAAATCTGAAGACATCACATTCCTTACTTCAAACTATACTATAAGGCCATAGTCACCAAAACAGCATGGTACTGATATATAAATAGGCATGTAGACAAATGGAACTAAATAGAGAACCCAGAAATGAAGTCAAATACTTACAGCAAACTGATTTTTGACACAGCAATAAAAAATATAAAGTAGGAAAAGGACACTCTATTTAACAAATGGTGCTAGAATAGTTGGCAACCCACATGTAGAAGAATAAAACTAGGTCCTCATCTCTCACCTTATACAAAAATCAACTCAAGATGGATCAAAGACTTAAACATGAGACCTGAAACCATAAAAATTCTAGAAGATAACATTGGCAAAACTCTTCTAGACATTGACTTAGACAGAGTTCATGACCAAGAACCCAAAAGCAAATGCGACAAAAACAAAGATAAATAGATGACACCTAATTAGACTAAAAAGCTTCTGCATGGCAAAATAAATAATCAGAGCAATAATCAGACAACCCACAGAGTGGGAGAAAATATTCACAAACAATGCATCTGGCAAAGGACAAATATCCAGAATCTACAAGGAACTCAAACAAATCAGGAAGAATAAAAACAAATAATTCCATCAAAAAGTGGGTAAAGGACATGAATAGACAGTTCTCAAAAGAATATGTACAAATGGCCAGCAAACATGAAACAATTCTCAATATCACTAATTATCATGGAATTGCAAATCAAAAACACAATTAGATACCACCTTAAGAATGACCATAATTTAAAAATCAAAAAAAATAACAGATGTTGGCATGGATGTTGTGAAAAGGTAACACTTTTCCACTTCTGGTAGGAATGTAAGCTAGTACAATCACTATGGTAAACAATATGGAGATTCCTTAAAGAACTAAAAGTAGAACTACCAGCAATCCCACTACTGGGTATCTATCCAGAGAAAAGTCATCATATGAAAACATGCATGTTTAAAGGAGCACAATTTGCAATTGCAAAATATGGAACCAGCCCCGGTGCCCATCAACTAATGAGTGGATAAAGGAAATGTGGTATATATATATA
>NW_016820496.1:4089-7549 GCF_001698545.2 Rhinopithecus bieti | reverse complement strand
AAAAATCAGTAACATTCTTCTGGCATTGCAAGTCATCTGATCAATCAGTGCTGCAATGTTAACCAAATGAGGCCTTTATAAAGGGTTTAATTCTCTTTGAGAAGTTGCAACACATGGCACAGAGTGAGGTGTTCATTTGAATAAGCTGATATGGACCATCTGTAGTGAGATTCTTCTGTGTGTGTGTGTGTGTGTGTGTGTGTGTGTGTGTGTGCGTGTGTGTATGTGTGTGCTCTTCCTTTCCTTTCCTTTCCTTTCCATTCTTTCTAACTCAGATGCATACAACGGAATTGATGAAAATTCTTTGTTTATTACACATTACCTTCACTGGTTCATGAATTACCTGCTTCTAATTATTTCTTCATTTACTTTTAATGATTCAATAAATGATAGTTTACCCACCAACCAATACCAAAATCTAGCACTTTGAGAAAACTCTAATTTAACAATACAGTTCCTTAATGCATCTCCCCAAACAAGATAAGGTCCTATAAACCTGAAATATATCTTCATTGTTTCCTGGATTTCTTTTTAGATGGTTTTATTATATTTATATGTAGCCTTATTTTCTAAATTTTGTTTTATTTTAATTTTATTGAAAGCAGGTACTATTCTGGATATAACCTTTAAGGTCTTCTTGCACATATTATTGCCAAGCTTTATTCATATTGTCTAATGTTTAAGATATTATTTATTTACATTTTATAAGCACACCCAAAGCATCATTATATCATTTTATTCATATGTAGATACTGACACTGATGTATAGTATGTGTTTACATATATACTATATGTATATACACATACAGTGTTTTTCACAGTTTTATAAACACACAGACATCACTTGCTTTCCAAAACGTTACTACTTAGTCACTATAATGACTTCTAAAATTTGCCGTGAATTTACTAAGTAAAATCCTATCATAATAGTCTACATGGATGCATTTTGGCTTTGCATAAGTCCTGATGAAAGGGTGTAGAGCGGACTGCAGTTATAGTTCAGCAATTGTCTAGATAGGGTCATGTCCATGCTCACATTATTTAAATGTGTTTTGTGTCATCACAATTATCTTTCTCAAGCTGTCTAAAACTCCCTGACATTTTTTCTCTTTATAAACCCAAGTCTTCGCTTTCTCTAGAAGTTTGTGGTGACTACAAGTTTTTACTTTACAGATAATCTTTAGCACTGAAACATATTATATTATGTTTGTTGCAGTGTGAATGGATGATTTTTGAATCAATTACTCTACATTATTGTTGCTTAACTCTACACAAATGTAACCACCCAAAAGTTGATTAAGCAATAAGTAATTAAGTAATTTGTTTTGTGAATAATTTATATTATGTAGAAATTCTTTCTGGATTGTTGTATAGGTATTTGAAAGTGTTTCAGTGATGTTGAGAAAATTCCTTGAATATTTAACGAATTGGGAAAATATTATTTTTTATTATAATTAATAGAATATGTACATCTGTCTGCTATCACACATACATACACATATATGGTAAAAGTATGAAGAACATACACACACATATGCATTTGAAATACAAGTATAAAAACATGAACTGAAATGGCACACCAAATTCTTGACATTTGGAGAGAGAAGGAAGGGAAAGGGATAGAGATAAAAGATTCTGGATGTAATTACAAAGGTTTATTTCTTTAAAATACAAAGAAATTTGAGGCAATTTTGGCAAATGTTAATATCTATTTCAAAGTAATTGTGGATATATAGATGTTTATTGTATTATATTCTTTAATTTTCCTGTTTGAAACATTTCCTAAACAAAACTAAAGATAATGAATGTTGAACATCTAGTCTCGTATCAGAAATACTCTGATATGGTTTCTTTCAAATTGTCATTGATTGGAAAATTCTTTAGCAAATTTGAAACTAATTTAGGCTTAATGACTCTTGCAATCTGAGAATGATACGTTCTACCATTATCGTTATTATATAATAGCCTTTCTACTTACTAATCTATTTTACTTTTATTAATGTTTAAAACTGTGATTCAGGTATGAATCACTTACACTCATGTTGATAATGCACAAGTTTTGTTGCAATAATGAAAATTGGCACTAATGTATTATTTTAAAATGACTCATTGGTAATATTTATGCAGTATTTCCTTACATAATTTGAAAGTGCTGCCTCAGAATCGACAAACACGAGCACTTGCTAGAATCATGACATGAATGTTTAACTCTCATTTAGGTTAGTCACGCTTTGCTAGTAATACAAATGACTCCATTATGCAGCAATGGTCTGTGAAAGTGAGGATCACTATACCATCACCAAGTTACAATACTGCTTTGGACCATTACTACAGAATGCAATAATGGTTTTTCATAAGTAACATTGTGGTGATGATGAGACAGCAACAGTCAGGATTAATTTTTCGCATTATATATAAACTACCTAGAACATTCAAGACTTTTACATTTATACTTTAACATTTATTTTTAATTGAAAAACAAAAAATATATAAATGTATTATGAACATTTTTGAAATATGTATACATTGTGAAATAGCTAAATTGAGCTAAATAAAATATCACATACTTATAATATTCCTTCACATACTTATAATGTTTTAATAGTGGAAACACTTGAAAATTTCCTATCTTAGCACTTTTCTAGAATACAATTTTTTTATTAAGTACGGTCACCATGTTACACAATAGGTCTCCTGAACATATTTATACTTACATTTTAAAATGACACATTATTTCATTAATATATTTTATTTAATTGCTATGGAATTGTGAGTTTTGTTCAAGTGAAAATTCTGAAATTTGCTTTCTCAACTATATTATTTTATAGCTACAACTTTCCTAAAAGGACACACATTGGAAATGAATGTATGGCCTGGTAGAATAGTCTCATTCCTATTTCTCATTAAAGTAATAATTGTTGATGATTACCTTCTTTTGTCAAGTATATCCATAGTATTATAGGATAATCAAAGACTACTTGGATCATAACAACTTCATCTTAAATAAAATCTTCCAGTTTTGCTTTTAGTATTTCCTAAAGTCAAAGAAAAGACATAAACACGACCGTATTAAATGTCTGAAGTAAAACCTGGAGTACTAGAACAGAAGAAAAGTATGGTAGGTTAGGAACAAGGTAAGAAAATTGGTATACTTCTTGGCTGGGTGCTGTGGCTCACGCCTGTAATCCCAACACTTTGAGAGGGCGAGGTGGGCAGATCACCTAAGGTCAGGAGTTCGCGATCAGCCTGGCCAACATGGTGAAACCCTGTCTCTACTAAAAATACAAAAATTAGTCAAGCGTGGTGGTGGGCACCTGTAATCCCAGCTACTCAGGAGGCTGAGGCAGGAGAATCACTTGGACCTGGGAGACAGAGTTTGCAGTGAGCCGAGTTAGTGTCACTGCATCATTCCAGCCTGGGCGACAAAGCAAGAAACTGTATCCAAAAAAAAAAAAAAAAA
>NW_016820496.1:0-3959 GCF_001698545.2 Rhinopithecus bieti | reverse complement strand
TACAGGCTCGTGCCACCACACCTGGCTTATTGTTTTGCATTTTTTTTAGTAGAGACGGAGTTTCACCATGTTGGCCAGGATGGTCTCGAACTGCAGACCTCGTGATCCACCTGCCTCGACCTCCCAAAGTGCTGGAATTACAGGCATGAGTCACTGCGCCCGGCCACAGATGAGATATTTTTAAAAGACAAAGGTCATTTGACTTCATGCAAGAATCTTCCAAATAGGGTCAGAACATGGTGATTGAAGATAACTTTTAGCGAGCTTGATAGGTACTGGCTAGATAATTTTAACTATTTTAAATTATTTAGTTTTCAAAATAATCTTATGAGGTACTACACAAATTTTCTCTGAGGTTCAGACAAACTAAAATCCTTGTCCAGCAGATCAAAGCTTGATAAAACTTAGGCCTGAATTCAAAATTAATTTTGTTAACTCCCAGTTAGCCTCATTTTTGTGAATGAGGCAACTAATCTTTATGATGAAATCTGATTCAGTAACAACACAAACAGTGTGAAAACAAGAGTTCTGCAAGTTTCTAGGTCATGTACTACTTCTGGTGATAGCCATAGAATAATTAACAAACTAAATAGAGTAAGATAAGCATCATTTTTTCTCTGGTTTGTTATAGAAACACACATGGAACAAAGTCTCTGAACTTTGTTGCAAAAACACACAAGGAAAGTCAAAATACACAAGTGTTGTTCTCCCACCTCAGTGAACAGCCATGAACTTATTCCAATAGTGACCTTCAATAGAAAAATATTGCCATGTTAGGTTGAAAACACCTAAAACAACAGTCAATAGCAGCTTTTCCTTTGACCTGAGAGAATGAATCTATACCAGTCCTGAAATTAAGGTTTAATACTAAGTGCTACCACAACATCCAGCATGCACTGGAAGGTCTGTGAATAGCCTAACTGCAAATTTCCCTCTCCATTTTTTATTATTTTATTACATCTTTATATCTTATGTATATATTTTATTCCCACAGATAAGGTCACCTAGCCCAACAATACTCCTTAGCAAAAGGACCAGGAGGAGTTCTTACTTCCCTGAGTAATAGGTTTTAGTCCCCTGCTGGCTAGTGAAATTATTCAAACAAACTGATCTCTTCTGCCAGTGAGAACCAAGAGACACCTCACTTTCTTGATACTACAAAGCATTCATTCTGCTCCAGAATGCAGTCCCTGTGTAGATGTGACTGGTGTGTGATATCTTCTTCCTCTGGGCTGTGAGTACATGTGGTGAATAAACTGCTGTCAATCACATCCTTCCAGTGCCATATGTAGTGCGGTTGGTTATCTCCATAACCCTAGGGCAGAAATCCTTTCCTCAACAATGAGATAAATAGGAGGCAATTTAAAAAATAACAGCACAGAAGTCTCATTTATATGGTGAAGAAGTAGAAACTCTACATGAGATGTACTAAGTAAACATGAATATTTATATATATGTGTCTGTGCATTTTAAATATATTTCTTGGGTTAGTACTATTTACCAAGCATTGTGCTACTACTAAAGAGATAGTGAAAAAAAATAGTCACAGTCCTTGGCTTTTAGAGAGTTAATAATTGTCAATACTACAAAGTTTACTAATTCCTTATGCTTCAGTCATGTCAAATAATTTAGTTTTTGTATTCCAACTAGCTTTTGAGTTCTATAAGATGTTCCTTTAATCACTTCCATAGAGTTTGTGTTCAATATATGTAGTTGATTGATTCATATGTACTAAATATTTATTAAAATATGTCTGGTGACATCATAAAGGTGTATGGTGAACTTTGCTACTATAAAGGAATTAAACGATGGGGTTGAATTGAATTTCATTTTTTTCTCACTGTTAAGATATATTCAATTAACTTTAATAATAAGTGAGAATAAGAATTATGTTTTGAATAATAACTTGTATTTTAGCATATTTTAGGTAAACTTGAGTGGTAAGTCCCTTTATTTTTCCTGTCTGCCTTCAAGTATTTACATGGTAGAGGTATTTAAAATATTCCAAATAGTTTAATACTATAGTAAATACATGAGAAAATGATAAGCATTCCTACAGTCAGCCTGCCAGTAATGCTTAATGCTACTGCATAATTATGGACAAATATAAAAGAGGTAAACAGCCCAATCCCTGACATAAAGACAATTAAAGATACTCAAATTATCTCAGACTGTCCCACCAGAAGTTCTGTGTCAACTTGAGTGCTACCTATTTACTTAGAATTAGGTCATATTAGCATTTCAACTCAGCCTATTTCTTTCATTCATCACAAAACAACTCAAGTGGTACCTTCTTCTACCTCTTAGCTCTTCAAAAATATATTTATATGGTATCTATTAGGCTTTATCTAAATTTTACTGGATCCACATTGCTTTTAAAACTCTAAATAAGGAGAATAAAAAATACATATCACCAAGAGAATCATGAAGCATCTGCTTCTCTTAGGATCCAGTCTAGAAATTCCCTGCCAAATCTCTAAACCATTTGCTCTCTGGCCAGACTCCCTGAAATTCAGAATTTAAGCAATTCATCATCCCTTCCTTTTTTATTTAGTCTATGTATTACATACACTTTTGAAATTGAATCACATGATATTCCTTTTCTATAATTGCCAATTATAGCAATTGGCTGGAAAGAATAAACTGCCAGTTTTATTTCAAGTTGCTCATCTTTAATTCAGGCCTTAACTCAGACTTGAATGACTATTGGCTTAGAGACCCCAAACCACAGCCAGACTTATATTTAGTAGAATTTTCAGAAACTTCTAGTGTTCCTTATCCCTCCCTGACTCAAGGCAATAATATATCTGTCTTAATTGAAAGTTTAAGACTAATTCATCTTCACTATGATATGTTTCATACTTTTCAGTGCTTTTCCCATCAGAAAAGAATTGCTAATAAGAACAAAAAAAAAAAAAAGAAACTAGTCAGTTCCCATAAAAATATTTATGCCTTAAGACAAGACACCACTCCTATTCAATATGGTACTGGAAGTCCTAGCCAGAGCAATCAGGCAAGATAAAGAAATAAAGGGCATTTAAATAGGAAGAGGAAGCCAAATTATCTCTGTTTGCAGACAACATGATTCTATATCTAGAAAACCCCATAGTCTAGGCCCAAAAGCTCCTTTAGCTGCTGAACAAATTCAGCAATGTTTCAAGATACAATACCAATGTATAAAAATCACTAGCATTTCTATACTTCAACAACAGTCAAGCCAAGAGCCAAATCAGAAAGACAATCCCATTCACAATTGCCAAAAAAAGTGTAAAATACCTAGAAATGTAACCAATCAGGGAGGTGAAAGATCTCTACAAAGAGAATTATAAAACACTGCTCCGAGAAATAAAAGAAGACACAAACAAATGGAAAAACATTACATGCTCATGCATAGGAAGAATAAATATTAAAATAGCTATACTGCCTAAAGCAATTTACAGATTCAATGGTATTCATGTTAAACTACCAACAACATTCTTTACAGAACCAGAAAAAACTATTCTAAAATTTATATGAAACCAAAGGAGCCCGAATAGGAAAGGTAATCCTAAGCAAAAAGAACAAAGCTGGAGATAGCACATTACCCAACTGCAAACTATACCACAGGGCTACAGTAACCAAAACAGCATGGTACTTGTACAAAAACAGAAATATAGACCAATGGAACAGAATAGACAGCCCAGAAATATGGCCACACACCTATATCCACTTGTTGTTTGACGAAGCTGACAAAAACAAGCAATGGAGAAAAGACTTCTTATTCAATAAATGGTGCTTGGAGAACTGGCTAGCCATATGCAAAAGGTTGAAGCTGAACCCTTTCCTTAAACCATATACAAAAATTAGCTCAAGATGGATTAAAGCCTTAAATGTAAAACACAAAACTACGAAAACCTGGAAGACAACCTAGGTTATACCATTCTGGACATAGAAACAGGCAAAGGTTTCATGACAAAAAA
>NW_016820495.1:0-1358 GCF_001698545.2 Rhinopithecus bieti | reverse complement strand
AACACTGTCTGAATGCTATTATGTATCAGGTTTAAGGACATATTTTTAAAAATCATATATCTCATTTTTCCCTAAAATTTGATATTTGTATAAGAAATAATAAAATTATAAAGGAGACAACCAAGATAAGTTTACTAGTAATGATACTACATTATCCAGCATAAAAAAATGTTAATTTAATATGAGCTTTTCTTTTTTGAGGGTAGGGGAAATACATTTTTATATTAAATGTATATATCAATTGTAAGACACAACTAGACTACAAAAATGTTAAAATATTTTAAAAGTATATCTTAGAATCTTGGAAATACAGTACTTATTAAACACAAGTAAAGGAACAGAGATAGATATTTTAGCCAGGTTAATTTACTTAGTTTAATACTTGTCAACTGAGAAAAAAATTGGAAATGTTTCAAAGGAAAAAATCTCACTCTGTTGCTCAGGTTGAAGTGCAGTGGTGCAATCATGGCTCACTCACCATTGAAGAGAAGCAAATTTCCCAGGTCCCATTTTCCAGCCAACTGCAAAACTCTTCTTGGGATGATAAACAATGGCCAATCATGCAAAATGTTTTATTGCTATCAGATGACAAACTTGTTTTCCTTGGAAGCACAAAATCCAAAGTAACATCAGGCTTCCTACATTAAAACAAAGTTAAAGCAATGACTTTAGGAAGTACTAGTACTAAGTATTTTAAAGCATGAATATTTAACAATAGGGAATTCTTCAACAATTTTCTTGGGTCATTACCAGCTGGCACTGGGGCACGAGAGGAGGGCTAATTGTTTGTCTCTTGGTCAAAGGTGCTGCAGAAAGAGGGGAGCCAAACAGAGATACTTGATGATCCCACAGCAGGCCATGGGAAATGTGATGAGATATTTGCTACAAGTTTTCTCTGCCATTTGACTTCTGCATGTGCACATTCCTGGTTTACAGATACAAACCAACCACCTCCCCTTAATTTTGCCAAGAAGTCTTCCATCTTGACAAACAATTCCAAAATTGGAATCCATAACATTCCAAAATGTTATGTCATCTATGAGGCCTCTGAAAACTAATCAGTAAAACATAACTTCTTCAAAATTTCTTCTGTCTAGCCACTGAAATGTCAATGCTTTCTGCATTTTCTGTTTTCTTAATGCTAAGTGATTACGCAGCTTTTGATTAGTCTCTTTTGCTTCATGGATAACGGTGAAGGAATGCTTACAAAAGACAAGAGTTCTGGCAAAGGCAAAATAAGGCTTTCTCACAGAAAGACACACAAAGCAGGGAGGACTTCATCAACTAGTGAAACCACAGAGCTCTACCCCTAGTTTAGGAATGTTTTAAACTCCATTTTAAGATAATGAGGATAATCT
>NW_016820494.1:0-840 GCF_001698545.2 Rhinopithecus bieti | reverse complement strand
ACCCCGACTCCTGGTCGTAAGTTGGTTAGGTTTATGGTAGAGACAAAGAGGGCTAAGATAGACATTACCTTCAAGGAGCCCACAGTCTTATGGGAGACCTCGCTATGTAGTTGAATAACAACTTCATAATGACATATGTGAATTACATTATTAGTAAAGAAAAAAAGAATAGCAATAGGCCAGGCCTGGTAGCTCACACTTGTAATCTCAGCACTTTGGGAGGCCAAGGAGGGTGAATCACTTGAGGCCAGGGGTTCAAGACCAGCCTGGCCAACATAGCAAAACCCCATCTCTACTAAAAATGCCAAAAACTAGCCAGGAGTGGTGGCGGGTGTCCATAATCCCAGCTACTCAGGAGGCCGAGGCAGGAGAATCACTTGAACCCAGGAGGCAGAGGTTGCAGTGAGCCAAGATTGTGCCACTGCATTCCAGCTTGGGTGACAGAGTGAGACCCTGTTGAAAGAAAGAAAGAAAGAAAGAAAGAAAGAAAGAAAGAAAGAAAGAAAGAAAGAAAGAAAGAAAGAAGGAGGGGAAGGGAGGGAAGGGAAGGGAAGGGAGGAAGAAAGAAAGGAGGAAAGGAGGGAAGGAGGGAGGGAGAGAAGGAAGGAAGGAAAAAAGAAAAAAAGAAAGAAGGAAATAAAGAAAAATAATAGCAATAATGGTCATCATTATCATTTGTTTATTTATTTTTAGAAGCAAGGTCTCATTCTGTCACTCGGACTGGATTACAATGGCACAATCACAACCCACTGCAGCCTCCAGCTACTGAGTTCAAGTGATGCTTCCATTTCAGCCTCCTGAGTAGCTAGGACTATGGGTGCGCACCACATTACTGGGTAA
>NW_016820493.1:0-803 GCF_001698545.2 Rhinopithecus bieti | reverse complement strand
CTGCAAAGTAACATTTGGAAGCCCACTAAGCCCTATGGGGAAAAACAGAGTATCCCCAGATTAAAACTAGAAAGAAGCTATCTGTGAAACTGCTTGGTGATGCATGGATTCATATCAGAGAGTTAAATGTTTATTTTGTTTCAGCAGGTTGGAAACACTCTTTTTCTAGGATCTATGACAGGACATTTTATAGCTCACTGAGGCCTATGGAAAAATATAGAATACCCCTAGATAAAAACTAGAAAAAAGCTATCTGTGAAACTGCTTTGGCATGGGGGAGATTAATCTCAAAAAGTTAAACCTTTCTTTCTTTTGTGGAATCTGTGAATGGACGTTTCAAAGCCCATTGATGTCTATGAGGAAAATTGAATATCTCTAGATAAAATGACAAACAAGCTGTCTATGAAACTACTTGGTGATGTCACAGAGTTAAACCTTGCTTTAGATTCAGCAGGCTGCAGAATCTATTTTGTAGAAGCTGCAAAGGGACATTTGTGAACCCATTGTGGCCTATGAGGAAAAATTGAATATACCCAGATAAAAACTAGGAGGCAATTATCTGTGAAACTTCTTGGAGATGTGTGGATTCATCTTACAGAGTTAAATCTTTCTTTTGATTCAGCAGTTTGGAATCATTCCTTTTGCAGAATCTGTGAAAAGACATTTGGAAGTCCATTGAGGCCAAGGGGTAAAAACAGAATATTCTCAGATACAAACTAGAAAGAAACTATCTTTGACACTGATTAATGATGAGTGGATTCAATTCACAGAGTTAAACCTTTGTTTTGATTCAGCAGGTTGAG
>NW_016820492.1:0-806 GCF_001698545.2 Rhinopithecus bieti | reverse complement strand
GTGCCCGGCCTATGTAGAACAGTTCTTAGGGTAGCTGAGTTAAACTTGGTCAGGACAGATGGCTGTGGCCACCTCTGTCTTCCCCGGAGCACTCCTGGCCACCGGCAGTTTGATTCTAGAGCCAAGGGTATCTTGCTTCTACTTTAAAATGGTGATTTATCTATTAATTACTTTTTTTTTTAGACAGAGTCTCGCTCTGTTGCCCAGGCTGGAGATCATTGGCGCCATCTCGGCTCACTGCACCCTCTGCCTCCCAGGCTCAAGTGATTCTCCCACCTCAGCCTCCTTAGGAGCTGGGACCACAGGGTGCGCACTACCACGCCCAGCAAAAAAATTTTTTATTTTTTGAGACAGAGTCTCACTCTGTCGCCCAGGCTGGAGTGCAGTGGCACGATCTCGGCTCGCTGCAAGCTCCGCTCCCCAGGCTCAAGCGATTCTCCTGCCTCAGCCTCCTGAGTAGCTGGGATTACAGGTGCCTGCCATCACGCCCAGCTAATATTTGTATTTTTAGTAGAGACGGGGTTTCACCATGTTGGCCAGGGTGGTCTTGAACTCCTGACCTCAGGTAATCCACCCACCTCGGCCTCCCAAAGTGCTGAGATTACAGGTGTGAGCCACCACGCCCAGCCAATGCCCAGCTAATTTTTGTACTTTTTGTAAAGACCGGGTTTTACCATGTTGCCCAGGCTGGACTTGAACCCCTGACCTCAAGTGATCCACCTGCATTAACCTCCCAAAGTGTTGGGATTATAGGCCTGAGCCACTGAGCCTGGCCTGTTAGATTACATTTTAAGCAAAATTTTATT
>NW_016820491.1:0-1636 GCF_001698545.2 Rhinopithecus bieti | reverse complement strand
GTGTTGGAAGACCCGCCTCAGTCTCCTAAGTAGCTAGGACCACAGGCCTGCACCACCACATCCAGATAATTTTTTGATTTTTTTTTTTTTTTTTTTTTTTTTGGAGACAGAGTCTTGCTCTGTCACCTAGGCTGGAGTGCAGTGGTGCAATCTTGGCTCACTGGGCTCACTGCAACCTCTGTCTCTCAGGTTCAAGCGATTCTCGTGCCTCAGCCTCCCAAGTAGCTGGGATTACAGGTACCCACCACCACACCCGGCTAATTTTTGTATTTTTAGTAGAGATGGGGTTTTACCATGTTGGCCAGGTTGGTCTCAAATTCCTGGCCTTAAGTGATCCACCCGCCTTGGTCTCCCAAAGTGCTGGGATTACAGGTGTGAGCCACGGCACCCGGCCAATTTTTTGATTTTTTTGTAAGAGACAGGGTCTCGCTTTGTTGCCCAGGCTGTCTCAAGGTCCTGGGCTCAAGCGATTCTCCTGCCTTGGGCTCCCAAAGTGCTGGGATTATGGCCCAGCCCATGCTTTGACTTTATCTCAGCAGACACTTGTGCCATCCGCCTGGGCTGCTTTATGCAAGATACTTTTTGTGGGTTTCATGCAAATGTGGGCTTAGTGATAAGCCAGAAGTTAATTGAGGAGGCAGAACAAAGGTGGGTTGCACAATCTGGGGCTCATGTGACCTGGGATAGAGAGCCAAAGGGGCTCTGGGAAAGGGAGGAGGATTCTGGGAGCACATGGAGTCAGCAGAGAGGAGGACTGAGTTTCAACAAGCCTGGAGCTGAAGCTGGAGACTGAAGCCAAAGGTAGCAGATGTGGGCTTTGCCAAGAGGCAGGTCCATAGCGTGGCTGCGGGGCTGAACTCCAACCCTGCACCCAGCTCTGACCTTAGTTGTTCCAGGACAGTGGGTGTGTGTATGGGGGCCTGGGCTTGGAACAAAAAGGCAAGAGGAGAACTCAAACCCTGTTTTCTTTTCCGTAATATTCTCTCCACCCTAAAGACCATGCCCTGCCTTTTCTCCTGGCTGCAGCAACCCCTCCCCACCACCCTACACACACCAGTTTAAACTCTCTTCCATCTCCCCAGAAGACTGTTTCCCTGTTGTTGCCTAGGTTTAGTGGTGTTTTACTCTGTCGTTACTTGGGATTGATGTTGAGAAGGAGGATCCAGGAGCCATATGTCTTCTCTCTCTGTTGGGGCAAGGAGCATATGGATTCCCTGATCCCTTGTCCCACCACCAGCCAGAGCACAATGAATTCAAAAGTAAAACCATAAACTGATTAGAGATACCCTGGAGTCAGTGGTAGTAGAATAAAAAGACCAAGTTTTTTTTTTAATTTTTTATTTTTTGAAATGGAGTCTTGCTTTGTCACCCAGGCTAGAGTGCAGTGGTGTGATCTCAGCTCACTGCAACCTCCGCCCCCCAGGTTCAAGTGATTCTCCCACCTGAGCCTCCCGAGTAGCTGGGATTACAGGCATCTGCCATGCTGCCCGGCTAATTTTTGTATTTTTGTACAGATGAGGTTTCACCATGTTGGCCAGACTGATCTCAAACTCCTGACCTCAAGTGATCTGCCTGCCTCAGCCTCCTAAAGTGCTGGGATTACAGGCGTGAGCCACTGCGCCCAAGATTTTTAATA
>NW_016820490.1:0-1405 GCF_001698545.2 Rhinopithecus bieti | reverse complement strand
CTAAGACTCTTTTCTTGAAATCTGCATTGGGATATTTCTTAGTGCAATGAAGCTGACGGTGACAAAACAAATGTCCTCAAATAAAAACTAGAAAGTAGCTTTCTGAGAAACTTCTTTATGACATGGAAATTCATCTCACCGAGTTACAAGTTTGTCTTCACGAAGCAGTTTGCTAACACTGTTTTGGAATCTTCAAAGTGATATTTGGGAGCTCATTGAGGTCCATGATGAAAACGGAAATATCGTCAGGTATAAATCAGAAAGAAGCTTTTGGAGTAATTGCCTTCTGATATGTGAATTTATCACACAGAGATTCAAATTTCTCTCCTTGTAGCAGTGTGCTAAAACCGTTTTCGTAGACTCTACAAAGTGATATTTGGGAGCTCATTGACTGCTATGGTGAAAAAGGAAATATCCTCAGGAAAAAACTGGAAAGAAGCCTTCTGAGAAATTGTTTACTGAATCCGGAATCCCTTTTGAAGGAAAAGCTAGCAAGAAACTTCGGGAGTATAGGGACGGCTCATTTGGAAACACTCTTTAGAATATCCTGAAAAAGAATAACCTCTGAGAGAATCCATAAGGAAGCTTTCTGTGAAACTGCTCTGTGTCATGTGAATTCCACTTAGACAGCTAAGGTTCTCTTTTCATTGATCAGTATCATAACACTGTTTTTGTTTAGTCCTCGAAGGGATATTCTGGAGCACTTTGAGGCGTACTGTGAGAAAGATGTCTTCTTTAGACAGAATCTGGAGAGAAACTTTCTGTGGAGCTGCTTGGTGATGTGTGCATTCCACTCAGGGAGCTATAACTTACTTCTCATAAGGCACAGTTTGAACACTGTTCCTGTTGAACCAAAAGAGTGATATTATGAGCACATTGAAGACTAAGGCAAAAAGTGAAATGTCGTCCAATAAAAAACAGAAAAAGGCACTCGAAGAAACTGCTCTCTGACGTGTCCATTCTTTTCACAGGGTTAAAACTTACTCTATATTTCCCCGTTTGAATGTCGGTCTCTGAGGGTTCCGCGAAGGGATAGTAAGTGGCAAGCGGAGGCCTGTGTCGAGCAAGGAAATGTTTTCCATCGAAAATTGGAGAGAAGCTTTCTGCGCAACTCTTTTGTGATGTGTGTTTTGATCTCATAGAGTTAAATAATTCTTTGGATTGAGCAGTTTGAAATCACTGTTTCTGTGGAATCTGAGAAAGGACATTTGGAAACGCTCTTTAGAATATCCTGAAAAAGAAATAAGCTCAGAGAGAAAGCAGAAGGAAGCTTTCTGTGAAACTGCTCCATGTCATGTGAATTCCGCTCACACAGTTAAGCTTCTCTTTTCATTGAGCAGAATCATTACACTGTTTTGTTTAGTCTTAGAAGGGATATTCTGGAGCACTTTGAGGCGTACGGTGA
>NW_016820489.1:5433-7003 GCF_001698545.2 Rhinopithecus bieti | reverse complement strand
TGAGAAAGTTCTTTGAGATGTATGAATTCATCTCACATAGTTACATGTTTCCTTTCATGGGACAGTTTGCTATCAAAGTTTTGTGGAATCTATAAAGGGATACAAGGGAGTGCATTGAGGCCTATATTGAAAAGGAAATATACTCACAGAAAACCAAAATAAGCTTTCTGAGAAACTGATTTTGATGTGTAAATTCATCTTACTGAGTTACACTATTCTTTTCATTGAGCAGATTGATAACACTGTTTTCGTGGATTCTGCAGTAGGATACTTAGGAGTGCATTGAAGCCAATGGAGGCAAAGAAAGTATAATCAGATAAAAGCAAATAGAAGCATTCTGAGAAACTGCTTTGTGATATGTGAATTCAGTTCACAGAGTTACACTGTTCTTTTCATTGAGCAGTTTTAAACACTGTTACCTTGGAATCTGCAATGGGATATTTCAGAACACATTGAAACTTACTGTGAAAAGGAATAATCCTCAGACAGAAACTAGATAGATACTTTCTGATAAAATACTTTGTGATTTGTGAATTCTTCTTACAGAGTCACACGATTCTTTTCTTGGATCAGTTTGATAGAACTGTTTTGGGAAATCTGAGAAGGGTAGTTTTGGATTTCATTGAAGCTTATGGTGACAAAAGAAATATTCTCAGATATAAACTAGAAAGAAGCTTTCTGAGAAGGCTCTTTGTGATGTGTGAATTCATATCACAGAGTTGCAACTTTCTTTATATGGAGCAGTTTGGTATCACTGTTTTCGTGGAATCTGCAAAGGGATATTTGGGAGCACATTGAGACCTAGGGTGAAAATGAAATGTTCTTAGATTAAAACTAGAAAGAAGCTTTCTGAAAATTTCTTTGTGATGTGTGAATCCATCTCAGAGAGGTACACTGTTCTATTCCAAGCCGTTTGCTCACACTGTATTGTTGAAATCTGCAATGGGATATTTCAGAGCACATTGAAACTTATGGTAAAAAAGGAAATATCCTCATATAAAACTAGAAAGAAGCTTTTGAGAAATGGCTTTATGATGTGTTAATTCATCTCATAGAGTTACACGATTGTTTTCATGGTTCAGTTTGGTAGCACTGTTTTTGGGGAATCTGAGAAGGGATATTTTCAATCGCATTAAAGCCTACGGTGACTAAAGAAATATAATCAGATAAAAATGAGAAAGAGGCTTTCTGAGAAAGTTCTTTGTGATGTGAATTCATCTCACAGAGTACACGGTTCTTTTCATGGCGCAGTTTGCTAACACAATTTTTGTGGAATCTGCAAAGGGATATTTGCGAGCTCATTGAGGATTATAGTGAAAGAGTAAATATCCTCATAGTAAAACGAGAAAGAAGCATTCTGAGAAACTGTTTCATTTTGTGTGAATTCATCTCACAGAGTTACACCTTTCTTTTCATGGAGCAGATTGCTAACACTGTTTTCGTTGAGTCTGCAAAGGGATATTTGGTAATGCATTGAGGCCTATGGTGGAAAAGAAATTATCCTCAGATAAAAACTAGAAAGAAGCTTTCTGAGAAAGTTCTTTGTATTGTGTGAATTCATCTCACAGAG
>NW_016820489.1:0-1980 GCF_001698545.2 Rhinopithecus bieti | reverse complement strand
ATAACACTTTTCTCGTGGAATCTGCAATAGGATATTAGGGAGCACAATGAAGCCTGTGGTGACAAAGGAAATATCCTCAGATAAAAACCAAAAAGGAGCTTTCTGAGAAACTGCGTTGTGTTGTGTCAATTCATCTCACAGAGTCACACTCTTCTTTTAATTGAGCAGTTTACTAACACTGTTTTCTTCGAATCAGCAATAGGATATTTTGGACCGCATTGAAGCTTATGGTGACAGAGAAAATATCCTCAGACAAAACTAGAAGGAAGCTTTCTGAGAAACTGCTTTATGAAAACAGTACAGGACATTTTGGATCACCTTGAAGCCTATGGTGACAATGGAAATATCCTCAGATGAAAATTATAAAGAAGCTTTCTGAGAATCTTCTTCATGATGTGGGAATTCATTTTACACTGTTACCCCTTTCTTTCATGGAACAGCTTGCTGACTCTTTCTGTGGAATATGCAAAGGGATGTTTTGGAATGCATTGAGGCCTATAGTGAAAAGGGAAATATCCTCAGATAAAAACTAGAAAGAAGCTTTCTGAGAAAATGCTTGATGATATGTGAACTCATATCACAGAGGTACACTGTTCTCTTCATTTAGCAGTCTGCTTACAGTGTTTTCTTGAAATTTGCCATGGGATATTTTGGAGTGCATTGAAGCTTATGGTGACAAAAAAAATATCCTCAGACAAAAACGAAAAGGAAGCTGTCTGAGAAACTGCTTTGTGATTTATGTATTAATATCACAGAGTTACAAGATTCCTTTCATGGAGCAGTTTGCTATTACTGTTTTTGGGGAATCTGTGATTGGATATTTTGCATCACATTGAAGAATATGTTGACAAAGGAATTATCCTCAGGTAAAATTTATGAAGAAGCTTTCTGAGAAACTTCTTTGTGATGTGGGAATTCATCTCATAGGGTTACCCCTTTCTTTCCATGGAGCAGTATGCTAACACTGTTTTTGTGGAATCTGCAAAGGGATATTTGGGAGCGAATTTAGGCCTATGGTGAAAAAGGAAATATCCTCAGATAAAAACTAGAAAGAAGCTTTCTGAGAAACGGCTTTGTGATGGGTGAATTCATCTCACAGTGTTACACTGTTTGCTTCAATTAGCAGTCTGCTAACACTGCTGTCTTGTAACTGCAATGGGATATTTCCAAGTGCATGGAAGCTTATGGTGACAAAGGAAATATCATCATATAACAACTAGAGAGAACTTTTCTGAGAATCTGCTTTGTGATGTTTGAATTCATGGCGCAGAGTTATACTGTTTTTTTCATGGAGGAGTTTACTAACACTGTTCTCTTGAAATCTACAATGGCATATTTTGGAACATATTGAAGCTTGTGGTGACCAAGGAAATATCCTCATATAAAAACTAGAAAAAAGCAATCTGAGAAACTGCTTTATTATGTGTTAATTCATGTCACAGAGTTACACGATTCTTTTCATGGATCAGTTTGGTAGCACTGTTTGTGGGGCATCTGAGAAAGGATATTTAGGATCACCGTGAGGCCTATGGTGACTAAGGGAATATCCTCAGATAAAAACTAGAAAAAAGAGCTCTGAGAATCTTCTTTGGAATGTGTGAATTCAACGCACAGAGATACATCTTTCTTTTCATGGAACAGTTTGATAGCGCTGTTTTAGGGGAATCTGCAAAGGGATATTTGGGAGCACATTGAGGCCTATGGTGTCAAAGTAAATATCCTGAGATTAAAACTAGAAAAAAGCTTTCAGAGAAACTGTTTTGTAATGTGTGAATTCATCTCACAGTGGTACATAATTCTTTTCATTGAGCAGTTTGATAACACAGTTGTCTTGGAATGTGCAATAGTATATCCGGGAGTGCATTGAAGCCTATGGTGACAAAGGAAATATCCTCAGATGAAAACCAAAAAGAAGCTTTCTGAGAAACTGTTATGTGATGTGTTAACTCATCTCACAGAGTTACACTATTCTTTTCATGG
>NW_016820488.1:0-560 GCF_001698545.2 Rhinopithecus bieti | reverse complement strand
TGCCAATGAGGAAGCCTTCAACCCAGTGTGATACTCACTCTTTCATGTAATAGGGCTTCCTTGTAATGCTGATGTATAATCACTCTAAAAACTTAAACGACTTCTCTCAATCACCTAGTTTATCCCCAGGAAATATACTGGCATAGAGAGCCTATTTACACTGATAAGCTACCAAGCTTTGTTGTTCATAATAATTAAGACGGACTTGCATTGCTCTCTCTTTTTTTTTTGGACAACTTCATCAATGCTTTTTGAATTATACGTTCCAACAAATGAAATGACAGTTCTCCAATTAGATTCCTGAGTATGAACACTGAATCATTAATCATACTGATATGTACTACTGACAAAGGAAATCTGTGAGGCACATATGATTGATGGGTATGGGGCCATGAAGATCTGGAAGAGCTTCACCAGAAATATGGAAATCAAGACTTTACAGAGTCTTTTGTATAAAGCACACGTGCAAAAACAAACAAAAATAGAACTAACAATCTTATTGAAAGATGCAAAACAATTGCAGTCCATAGATTGGTGTTTGTAAATATGACCTTTTTTTG
>NW_016820487.1:0-2064 GCF_001698545.2 Rhinopithecus bieti | reverse complement strand
CAATGCACTCCCAAATATCACTTTGCAGATTCCACAAGAACAGTGTTAGCAAATGGCTTCATGAACAGAAAGGTGGAACTCTGTGAGATGAATTCACAGATCACAAAGAAGTTTCTCAGAAAGCTTCTTTCTCGTTTATATCTGATTATATTTCCCTTTCCACAATAGTGCTCAATGTGCTCCCAAATATCACCTTGCAGATTCCACGAGAACAGTACTAGCAAATAGCTTCATGAACAGAAAGGTGGAACTCTCTGCGACAAATTTCCAGAACAGAAAGAAATTTCTCTGAAAACATCCTTCTCGTTTTTATTGAGGATATTTCTTTGGCCGTATAGTCTTCAAAGCAATCCAAAATATCAGTTCTCAGATTCCACAAAAACAGGAGTAGCAACAGGCTACACGAAATACAGATGTAACACAGTGAGTTGAAGTCACACATCACAAAGCAGTTTCTCTGAATGTTTCTTTCTACTTTTTATCTGAGGATAATTCCTTTGCCATTATAAGCTTCATTGCACTACGCAATATCCCATTGCAGATTTCAAGAAAACAGAGTTAACAAACTGGTCAACAGAAAGAAAAGTGTAACTCCAAGAGGGGCATTCACATGTCACAAAGAAGTTTCTCAGAACGATTCTTTCCAGTGTTTATATGAGGATATTTCCTTTTTCACCATAGCCTTCAATGTGCTCCCAAATGTTGCTTTGTAGATTCCACGAGAACAGTGTTAGGAAACAGCTTCACGAACAGAAAGTTGGACTCTGTGAGATGAATTCACAGATCACAAAGAATATTCTCAGAAAGCTTCTTTCTCGTTGTTTAATGAGAATATTTTCTTTTCCACCATAGCCCTCAATGCACTCCCAAATATCACTTTGAAGATTCCACGAGAACAGTGTTAGCAAATGCTTCAAGAACAAAACGGTGGAACTCTGTGAGGTGAATTCAGAGATCACAAAGAAGTTTCTCAGAAAGCGTCTTTCTTGATTTTATCTGATTATATTTCCTTTTCCACCATAGCCCTCAATGCACTCCCTAAGATCTCTTTGCAGATTCCACTAGAACACTATTAGCAAGCAGCTTTATGAACAGAAAGGTGGAACTCTGTGAGATGAATTCAGAGACATGAAAGAAATTTCTCAGAAAACTTCTTTTTCTTTTTTATCTGAGGATATTTACTTATTCCGTAGCATCTTCAATGCTATCTGAAGTATCAGTTCTCAGATTCCAGAAAAACAGGGCTGGACAATGTCTCCATGATATACAGGTGTAACTCAGTGAGTTGAATTCGCACATCACAAAGCAGTTTCTCAGAAAGCTTCTTTCTACATTTTATCTGAGGATATTTCCTTTGCCACTGTAAGCTTCATTGTGCTAAGAAATATCCCATTACAGATTTGAAGAAAACAGAGTTATCAAACTGATCAATGGGAAGAAAAGTGTAACTCTGTGAGTTGCAATCACACGTCACAAAGCAGTTTCTCAGAACGCTTCTTTCTAGTTCTTATCTGAGGATATTTCCTTTTTCACCATAGCCTTCAGAGTGCTCCCAAATATCACTTTGCAGTTTCCACGAGAACACTGTTAGCAAATGGCTTCATGAACAGAAAGCAGGAACACTGTGGATTGAATTCACAGATCATGAAGAAGATTCTCAGAAAGTTTCTTTCTCGTTTTTATCTGATTATATTTCCTTTTCCACCATTGCTCATAAAGTGCTCCCAAATACCACTTTGCAGATTCCACGAAAACAGTGTTAGCAAACAGATTCATGAAGAGATAGGTGGAATTCTGTGAGATGAATTCAAAGATCACAAAGGAGTTTCTCAGAAAGCTTCTTTCTCGTTTTCATCTGATTATATTTTGTTTTCCACCGTAGCCCTCAATGCACTCCCAAATATCACCGTGCAGATTCCATGAGAACAGTATCAGCAAACACCTTGATGAACAGAAACGTTGAACTCTGTGATATGAATTCACAGAACCGAAAGAAATTTCTCATAAAACTACTTTCTCATTTTAACTGAGGATATTTCCTTTTTCCGTATCATCTTAAAAGCG
>NW_016820486.1:472742-474723 GCF_001698545.2 Rhinopithecus bieti | reverse complement strand
TTTCAGAATATGTTCCAAACAGTTGTGGGCAGTACAGGAATTTTTCATGTTATTTGCTTTATTGTAATTGAATATTTAGTGATGGGGAACCTCTTGAATGGGTCTAGCTCTCAGTTTAATTTCCCCTAGCCTATGGGGCAAGTGCCAAGACATATATGAAGTATGCCTGTAGGTACAAAAATGAAAGATGACATTAAAAGAGTCTTTAGACATAGGTAGCCTGGAAAATCACAATTAGGGCTTTTGCTCCATGAAAGTATTTTTTTTTTCCTTTATAAAGGGAGATATCTGTTGAAATTGTGGGATAGAGATTTTAAAGATTGCATCTGCTTCCAAATTAAGGTCAAAAGTTAAATTGTAGTAAATGTGTGCAGTGTGGTATCATTAAACTGCGCACACATACATGAAATTGTTGTTTTAATCCGGCATCCTTTTGTGTTTTTTTTTTTTTTAGGTGGAGTCTTGCTGTGTCGCCCAGGCTGGAGTGCAGTGGTGCTCTCTCAGCTCACTGCAACCTCCACCTCTCGGGTTCAAGCGATTCTCTTGCTTCAGCCTCCCTAGTAGCTGGGATTACAGGCACGTGCCACCACACCTGGCTAATGTTTGTATGTTTAGTAGAGATGGGTCTTCACCATTTTGGCCAGGCTGGTCTCAAACTCCTGACCGCAGGTGATCCACCTAGCTCGGCCTCCCAAAGTGCTGGGATTACAGGCGTGAGCCACCACGCCCAGCCTTAATCTGACATTCTTAAAAAAATAAGTTAATTTGCTTTCTTCTCCCTTTTCTCCTGCCCCATTTCGTTTCTTTCTGTAGCTGTGAGGGTCACTCTTCATGTCTATTTCACTCTCAGGGTGACTTTTTTCAGTCCACCTGACTGCACCCACTTTCCTTTTTCCAGGCTCTCTGTGGATCCATATCCTTCTATCACATTCATCTGCCACTGCATCTTGCCCTTGTCCCCATTTGCCATTGTTACAATTACCCCACCCTGGGCTGGGCCAGGGCTGTTTTTCAGCTTAGGCTGGGCAGGGAAGCTGATCTCCAGGGCAGATGTGGAGTGGGAAGAGTTGTTGTCACTCTATACAGAAATGTCATTGACAGAATAGGATTAAACAAAATACCTACAGAGATTACATAGGCTGTGTATACATATAAACTTGTGAACACAAAATCATCCCTTCTTTACAGCCAGGGTTCCAGCAAATGCTAAGGCTACATGAAATAATGAGTATGGATACCTATTGCTGAGGGCTTACTATTTGAACAAGTGAGAGAATTGTACTCTTGCCTAGGGGTGTATGTTTAAGTAGGTTTTTTTTTGCTCCTGTTCCTTATTATTGCCTGCTAATGGATATGTATATTGTCAGTAAGTGACCAACTCTCCCTAGCTTCCTGTAGTACACTGTATTTCTCTTCCGAAAATGGATTTTCCTCTGTATTTAAACCACTGAGATTTACTTGTGCCTCATTTTTGAACTACTATAGATAAAAAAACACACAATAGGAAATACCTGTGGACTGTTTTGAAATGCATTGAAACCTAGAAAAGAAAATAACAATCAAAATAATAAGTATCTCTTGTCAGCATTTTACTGTTTCTATTTACCCACATAAACACTCTCTGGATGTTATTCCTATTGCAAGACATTAAATATTCCATAGACTTTTTTTTTTTGAGATGGAGTTTCGCTCTTGTTGCCCAGGCTGGAGTGCAATGGTACAATAATGGCTCACTACAACCTCCGCCTCCGGGTTCAAGTGATTCTCCTGCCTCAGCCTCCCGAGTAGCTGGGACTACAGGCACCCACCACCACGCCCAGCTAATTTTTGTATTTTTGGTAGTGATGGGGTTTCACCATGTTGGCCAGGCTGATCTCAAACTCCTGACGTCAGGCAGTCCACCCTCCTCCGCTTCCCAAAGTGCTGGGATTACAGGCGTGAGCTGTTCTGTAGACTTTCTAATAACAAGAATTTGTAATAT
>NW_016820486.1:467458-468990 GCF_001698545.2 Rhinopithecus bieti | reverse complement strand
AAAAAAAAAAAAAAAAAAAAAAAAAAAATAGTCTACTAATTAAAAGGCTCATGCCTGTAATCCCAGCAATCTGGGAGGCTGAGGTGGGTGAATCACTTAAGGCCAGGAGTTTGAGACCAGCCTGGCCAACATGATGAAATCCCGTCTCTACTAAAAATACAAAAATTAGCTGGGTGTGGTGGCATGTGCCTGTATTCCCAGCTATTTGGGTGGTTGAGATGGGAGAATCACTGAAACCCAGTAGGCAGAGGTTGCAGTGAACCGAGATCGCGCCACTGCACTCCAGCCTGGGAGACAGAGTGAGACCCTGTTTTAAATAATAAATAAATAAATAAATAAATAAATTCCAGCATTTGTTTTTCAGAATGAGTGAAATAAGAGATGTGTTTCTCATTGAGTGATGTAACCTGTGGCATGCGCCCCTGAAAAGGGGAAGTATGAGGTTCCAGGAGGGCTGCCCAGTACCTCCAATGCTATGTCTAGTTGCACAATAGTCAGTAGATAGGTCAGTGGGAGCACTGGGTTGGGACTTCACATGCCACCCTTGAAACATCATGCCATCTTTGCAGTGGAGTCCCAGATTTTGCAAATCCCCTGCCCTACAACCCAGTGGGCCCTTTTTGACCCTTGCATTTGTGGTATCATTAGCAACAGTGACAGTTGGTGAGCTTATGCCAACTCCAAGCCAATATCCAGGTCAGAGTTCAATTGCTTTGGGCCAAAGGCTGTTATTGCATGGCTTATAGGAGCGTAGACCCAATGCCCGAACTTCCATGCACTTACTCAATATGACCAGCTCTAGAGTAAACGTGTGTGAAAACATTCAGTTTTTTTTTTTTTTTTTTTTTGAGACGGAGTCTCGCTCTGTCGCCCAGGCTGGAGTGCAGTGGCCGGATCTCAGCTCACTGCAAGCTCCGCCTCCCAGGTTCCCGCCATTCTCCTGCCTCAGCCTCCTGAGTAGCTGGGACTACAGGCACCCACCACCTCGCCCGGCTAGTTTTTTGTATTTTTTAGTAGAGACGGGGTTTCACCATGTTAGCAAGGATGGTCTCTATCTCCTGACCTCGTGATCCGCCTGTCTCGGCCTTCCAAAGTGCTGGGATTACAGGCTTGAGCCACCGTGCCCGGCCCAAACATTCAGTTTTTATAGTCATTAATGTAAATAGTTTCTTTATGTTGGACCTGGGTAGCTATGATGGGCAATTACAAGTACGCATTGCTTTCCTGAGTTGGCTGTGAGAACAGAACATTCTGTGGTAAGTGGTAGTGGGGCTGAGGGGAGGATCAGGTCTGAGAGGGGCATTGCAACTGCAAAGGGAAAGAAAAAGGACTGAGAAGCCATTAGGATTAGAAGGCAAATGGGAGCCGTAACCCCAGCACTGCGTATCTTAAAGAAGTGGTTGTCTGTCAGGTCTGTGATAAGACCTGGGGTGAAAAATCTCATAGTTCATGTGATTAGCTGAAAGATACCAATAAAGGGAAGAGTTGGTTATAGAGTTCCTCTGTTTAGTTTTTTTTTTTTTTTTTTTTTT
>NW_016820486.1:460952-463157 GCF_001698545.2 Rhinopithecus bieti | reverse complement strand
GAGGTGGCGGGCGCCTGTAGTCCCAGCTACTCCGGAGGCTGAGGCAGGAGAATGGCGTAAACCCGGGAGGCGGAGCTTGCAGTGAGCTGAGATCCGGCCACTGCACTCCAGCCCGGGCGACAGAGCAAGACTCCGTCTCAAAACAAACAAACAAACAAACAAACAAACAAACAAACAAAAAAAGAAATATGTAGAGTAAATGATCTTCCAGACAAGAGTGTAGAGTATATCACCAGGTGATACTCTATACTAAATATAAGGACACAAAACTGGACTTTATTGTATTTCTATAACCGGTAATATCCTTCTAGTTTTTGCTTGTTTATTAAATGAATATACTGTTAAAGATTTGATTATGTTGTGGATCTTGATTGTGTTGGAATTATTAAAAATGAGGCATCTTTAATCTGTACTGCTTATTTCCAATAAAGTATTTTGCCGAATGAGAGCCAGTTTACCAGTTCTTTTGTTAAAGAAAATGAGCCAGTGGCTATCTCAGTTGTATTTATTATTGCCTTTTATGGCAAACATTTAAAATGTGCTTTTAATGGTGCACATGCCAATGTTTCTGACCTCTATAGTAGCATAAGTATTTGAATAAAAGTGAGGTAAATGAGAAGTCTGTGCCGCCTAGTACCATCACAAGTGTACCTAATTAAGAAGATGTTTGGAATTCACTGTTCTTTGATTTCTTGGGTAGGAGAGAATATTCTGAAGGATGTGATTAAGGAGTCGTTACCATGACAATCACATTCAAAGAACTGAGAGGAGACAATGAGTCTGTGGGGGATCATCTCTTTTGATTGATTCGACTCTTCTTTTAGTTCATTCAAACAGCTGTTGTCACTAGATTTTCTTTTCCACGTAATTCATCCAATTGATTGGTGATGTGGGGATCATTGAAGCTTGGTTGTCAATAGTGATAACGGTCCGCAGTATCCATGACCACAATACTTTTGCTAAACCTGAAGGAGAGTGATTGTGTTAAATGTCACTAAAAAGTAACTCTTGGCTTCTTCTGGAATAATATAAGAGGTTTGTCTATTTTCACTTATTAATTCTGTCACGGTGGGATACGATTATCATGATCTCTTTGAAAGCATGACTATCCCTAAAGTGTTTGAGTTTTATTTTGCATTGTTCTGCTGTCTTCTTACCCAGTGTGTTTGGGTGCTGTTTTGTTTTTTTTTCTTTACCTTGCACAATATTGTCAACATAATTTACATGATGTTCTGGTCAGAGACACAGTTACATGCTGCAGATTGAAAAGTACACACAAATATACCCACCACAAGTGTCTTCAGCCTCACGACCCCAGCTAATGTTAAGTGGGACATGCTAGTACAGAAGATAAAGTGAAATGGAGATACAAAGGCAGTTCAGATCTGACTGCCAATATTTCTCCTTCTTTGTGGACTAATTCTGGGTGGTGAAACCATGAACTGTGGAAGGAAGACTGCTCCCGCATGGGCCTGAGTTGGATCCCATGTGAGAGCTTTGCCTCCTCAGCCTTTGGGCCTTTCTTTCTTCTGCCCTCTGGAGGGTGTCAGAGAACATGAAATGCAAGGACTTTCTGGAAAGGATAGCCAGGGTTTGGTCTGGTTACTAGAAGACACTTTCCCTGTCCCTTCCCCACCTCTAGCCCTTCCAAGCTGGAACATGTAGAGGTGAGGAGCAGACAGAGAGATGGCAGGGAAGCCACTGGCAAGGTGGGAATCTTAGGAAGGGAGTGACTCTGGTTCTTGAAAAAGAGAACCAAATTCCATCAAGTAGAATCAGTATGAATTGTACCCATCTCTAGGAAAAATCAATTCCAGAATGGTGAGTAAGATGAAATATGATAAGGCTAGTGTGTGACAGATTCACGTTTGAAGCTTCAGTTGGATTAAATCGAAAGAGAGGTCTATTTGGTGTCAAGTGTTTGTGGTGGCGTGTGAAATCATTGTCCACGTTTGATAGCAGTTTGACTCTTTGCCTGCTATAATAACAGTAATAAGTGTGTATTTAACATTCAATGGGTACCTTGTGTGGGGGAGGCACTGCTAAATGCTTTACATGGAGGTACCTCCTTACCTCTATGAGGTAGGTGGCCATTATGATGCTGGTAGAGGCTGGACAGGTAATATGAGGCAGAGCCAGTATTTGAGCTCAGGCAGTCTGACTCTGGTGCCCCTGCTGTGAACAGCTGTGCCATGCTACATTCCT
>NW_016820486.1:453590-457899 GCF_001698545.2 Rhinopithecus bieti | reverse complement strand
ATCTTACAGGACTAAGAAAACCTAACATGAACCAATCCAGATTCATATGATAGAATACGACAATGTTTTCTGCAAAGAATAGCCAGGGTCCCAGTCTGGTTACTAGAAGACACTTTCCCTGTCCCTTCCCCACCTGTAGCCCTTCCAAGCTGGAATGTGCAGAGGTGAGGAACACACAGAGAGATGACAGGGAAGTCATTGGCAAGGTGGGAATCTTAGGAAGGAAGTGATTCTGGTTCTTGAAAAAGAGAACCAGATTCCCTCAAGTAGAATCAGTATGAATTGTACCCATCGCTAGGAAAATCAATTCCAGAAGGATGAGTACGATGAAATATGATAAGACTAGTGTGTGACAGATTCGGGTTGGAAGCTTCAGTTGGATTGAATCGAAAGAGAGGTATATTTGGTGTCAAGCGTTTGTGGCGGCATGTGAAATCATTGTCCAAGTTTGATAACAGTTTGACTCTTTGCCTGCTATAATAACAGTAATAAGTGTGTATTTAACATTCAATGGGTACCTTGTGTGGGGGAGGCACTGCTAAATGCTTTACATGGCCGTACCTCCTTACCTCTATGGGGTAGGTGGTCATTATGATGCTGGTGGAGGCTGGACAGGTAATATGAGGCAGAGCCAGTATTTGAGCTCAGGCAGTCTGACTCTGGTGCCCCTGCTGTGAACAGCTGTGCCATGCTACATTCCTCCTCCAACTGCACGAACGGGTGTGGAATCTTCTAGAAACAGTGAGTTCTATATGAGTGTAGTGTAGTGATGGGAGATGAGATGGAGTAAAGCCTTTTGTGTAAATATACCATGCTAAGTACCGGGAGATAGAAATGAAATAATGATTTTTGTTCCTGCCACCAAGATACTTAACATTTTTCAGGACAAACAAAAGCTAATATGAAACAATCCAGATTCATATGATAGAATATGGAAATATTGTCTCTACTTAAGTACAGGTGGGAGGAGAACTAGAAAGTGTTCCTTTGAATTAAGTCACTTTAAAACATTTGCTTTCAAATGTTAGTGCTTAACCGTGAGCACAAAATTTGCCTTCCTCCAGGCTTTTGGCCTGACAGACAAGAACTCTGTCCCTATAGTCAGCAGATTTATCCATTTTGAGTTGGGAAGCACTGTCTTCAGCCCTGTCTTCCTGACGCCGATCCTGACAATCATCGTCAGGATCTCTAAACAGATGAACCCATTAGCCTAGTGAACCAACTGTCTCAGCTGTTTATTTACCAGCACATTAACGGTTTTTCCGTCTATAACCACTGCCTGTGTGAAGATCAGCCTGGAAGTGGTTGGAGGGTGGGGTGGGAGGGGTGGTTACACACCTGGTTGTAATCCTTGATTTATTTTTGCCCTGTTTCCATCGATACTTCTTGAGAGCTTCCTGTCTTCCAGGCACTGACCTGGGTGTGGGGATAGAGCAGTGAAAAAACAGACGGGGTCCCCCGCCCAGGGCCCTGTCTTTTCCTCAGATTTCATTTGCTCATACACATTTTCATAGTTGATCTAAAAGTGGCATTTGGTGTGAATTCTAGGATTTCACACTTTTGGCATAATACAATGATCACACTCCCTTTCTCCTTTGCCCCAGCCAGTCCTTTCTGAATAAAAGTCGTGGGGTTGGGGGCGGAAGGCAGGGATGTGATTGGGCCTGTGGGGAGGTTGCACGGGCTTGGGGAGGGCAGCATGTCGCAGCGGGCCATATTTGTGTCAGGGATGGGAAAGGCACAGGGCACCCCTGTTTCCTAGTGCTGCAGAACCCTCGCCCTGGGATGAGCCTGCCCGCTAGTCTGCATCCTAATCCCGCTGTTGATTGGAGATAACTTCAGCGGTCACAGGGCACCTCATCTCCATGGCAACCCCTCTAAATATTCCTCTGGTGACTTGTGCTCTACATTCTGGCTGGATCACAGCCCTCCTGTGGCAAAATATTCTAAAGATGTTAAAAGAGAGAGAGAGAGAGAAAAAAAAAGGCTCAACTAATAAATCTATTCTAAACGACTGAGTCATTTGTTTTGATTACCCGGGTGATTGCCAAATGTTAATTTAAAACTGAAATAGGCCATGAGCTCACTCCCCTAACAATGCTGAGTGTTTGAGCTAATACAGCTTGATAATGAGGGAGCCAGATCCACTGCCAGTGCTCATGTTATATGATAAACAGACATTTGGAGAAATATGCAGAACATCTTGGCAGTTTTCCTTTAACTCTAAGGGTTGTAAATACAAAGTAGAATGTGTTACCATGAGCCATTTCAAAGAAAGTTGACTTTATTTTTTTGGAATTCAGAACTTTGTTTCTAAAAGGTAACTTTGCCTCTTGATTCTCATTTTATCCCCTAACTTAGGCACCTTGGAAGTTGTTTTCAACCATATCCAGCCCTTGCTGAATACATCCTATCTGCCACACATTCAGCGTGAGGTAAGTTTTAGTAATTGCCACAAATTCTTACACTGATCTCCAACCTTCCAAGTTGTGGTATTAAGGGCGGCATTGTACAAAGGGCCTTATTTGTACAGGAGGTTTCAGAAGGTTCATTTTAATTGACTCAACCAATGTCACTGCTTACCCTAAATATTAGCTCTCGGGGGGAATGTCTTTTCAAGGGAAAATCTCATTTGCTTTCAACCTGGGCATATGAAAAGGGAATTTGCCAGGCACAAGAGACCTATTTGAAGGTCTGCTTGAAAATAAAGATCTGCTAATGTCGCTGCACGAACAGTAGGGAGCAGGAAAGCTACATGGAGCAAATACTGGGATGGGACGGAGGAGACTTCTGCTGCCAGCCAGGAGGTTAGGTTGACCTGATCTGCTATTAGGAATCTTTCTCCGTGGGTGGAAGGAGCCAGGGTGCAGGACTGGCACTGCAAAATCTGGTGATAGAAGGCCAAAGAGTGCTTCTGCTGGGTGACATTAATAGGGTCCAGGAGATTTTCTTCTGATTTGCCCTCAAGTTCAGAACAACCTGTGGGAAACCAGGTTGAGTAAGACCTTCCAATCCTTATATTGGATAAGCATTCTCTGTCCTCTTCATTTAGCCACAGTGACTTGTTTATACTCTGTGATGACTCAGGGTTCCCCGATTTTCTCTTTGAGAGACGGACATTGACCTTTGAAAATAATGAAAGGAAGGCATCTATGAGAAGGCTCATCCAGGCACAATACAGGAATGGTCCCTCCTTTTTTGTGCCCCGGTCTCCGTGCGCTCACAAGAGGGGATGTAACCTTTGCCAGCACTGTATCTGTCAGGATGTGCCATTTCATCCCTCAAAAGGTTGCCGTGTTTTTGCCTTCACCTTCACCCTGCCCACCCCTGCACGCAGCCACATGGTCAGTGTAGATACCTAGATTTCAGTTAGGGTACACGCTCACCAGGTGACAAGAATTGCCTTTGTTATGTCTACTTGCTGCAGAATTCCCCCCAGGTTTTAAAATACCTCTTCAAATACCTAAATGTATTAAACCTTAAATAGTAAAAAGCATAGGACAAACTTTTAGAAATGCTAAACCTGAATTTTATCCATTTCATTAATTATGGTGGTAGTCATAAGTCCTTTCAAGGCCCTGGGGCTTGAAGCAAGCTCAGTGATAAAAGCTTTCATCAGCTTCCCTCTGCTGCTGGAGATGGAATCTTCATTTTTGGGTCTAAATCCTGCCGTAGCTCTCATTCATAGCCTTTACCTATAATGGTTGTTTTCAAGTTTAAAAATAAATGATAGAAACCCATCTTCAAAAAATACAAATCTTCAGATCTAACCCCAATAGAGAAAACCAACAATCTGCTTTGGCTCAAGTAGGAGGCTGTGACTCTCTGTCAGCCTCCTCTGAGGGTGAACCCTATTGAAAGAGCAGAGATTTAAACTCTGTGCCCTTTCCCAGTTCTTATTTTTATTTTCCCACAGAAAAGAGGCTAGATTCTTTAAGGAGATATCAAGAAGGGAGATAGAAAGATATAAAGATTCTTTAAGGAGATACGAAGACATCCTCTCGCCAGCTGGAAATGCCAGCTAGGTGAGACCTGGCTATTCACATGCATTGTTTGCCCTTAGTAATTCCATAGCAATCTGCAAATTCGATCAGCTTTATCGGCAGAAAACTTTGATAGAAACCATGTGTACAAGGGCTGTATTCTTAAAATGGAACATTTAAATCGAAGTTTTTCAAGCACACATTTCAAGTGGTTTTATGATATCAAGCACACCCCAGTGACATCTTTACGTTGACCAAAACTTGGTGTCCTTGGGTTTTCTTTTAGAGCAGCGAGTTTCTCAGGTGTGTCAGTTGAATAGAATCTG
>NW_016820486.1:442751-452005 GCF_001698545.2 Rhinopithecus bieti | reverse complement strand
GAACATTTAAATCGAAGTTTTCAAGCACACATTTCAAGTGGTTTTATGATATCAAGCACACCCCAGTGACATCTTTACGTTGACCAAAACTTGGTGTCCTTGGGTTTTCTTTTAGAGCAGCGAGTTTCTCAGGTGTGTCAGTTGAATAGAATCTGTTAAATTCTGTTTTTTTTTTTTTAATTTACTTTTATTTTTTGGAGTCTTGCTCTGTTGCTCAGGCTGTAGTGCAGTGGTGCGATCCGGCTCAGTGCAACCTCCATCTCCCAGGTTCAAGCAATTCTCCTGCCTCAGCCTCCCAAATACCTGGGATTGCAGGCGTCTCTACACCACCACACCTGGCTAATTTTTGTAATTTTAGTAGAGACAGGGTTTCATCATGTTGGCTAGGCTAGTCTCAAACTCCTGGCCTCAAGCGGTCCACCTGCCTCAGCCTCCCAAAGTGCTGGGATTACAGGCGTGAGCCGCTGTGCCCAGCCAAATCTGTTAAATTCTGTTTCCCTGTAACAGAAATATATAGGATTACACAATTGCATCTTGTGTTCTTTCTTCCTTTCTTTTATTCATTCATTCTTTCAGCCCTACTATGGGCGAGGGCAGGAATGTAGTGGTGAGCACAAAAACAACAAAAAATACATTTTGGGTTTGATATTCTTCAAGGGTGGGACATGCCAAGATTATTTTCCCTTTTGCAGACGAGGAAACCGAAAATGGCTTTGCTTTTCTCGATTATATTGCCCAGTATTCAGTAGACAGGTATGGATACAGGGGTACAGTTCCAAGTCCCCGTCTCTACTCTACTTTTTGAGCCTATGATTTATGCCACTTCCATATAAGCATGTGCAAATAAAGTATTCAGTAATTGCCATGGATGCAGCTGTCCCTGGGACCCGAAGGCCCTAAAATGAAAATAAATGTAAACTATGCGTTTCACACTCTATTTTTAAAATGTTTGTTTGGAATAATTGAACAGTTTAGTAAAATGGGCTTTGCTGTTTCCACGTGAGGATATCTTGTTCATTTATTTATTTATTTATTTATTTATTTATTTATTTTTGAGATGAAGTCTCACTCTGTTGCCCAGCTGGAGTGCAGTGGCGTGATCTCGGCTCACTGCAATCTGTGCCTCCCAGGTTCAAGCGATTCTCCTGCCTCAGCCTCAGCCTCCCAAGTAGCTGGGATTGCAGATGCGTGCCACCATGCCTAGCTAATTTTTGTATTTTTAGTGGAGACGGGATTTCACCATGTTGGCCAAGCCGGTCTCGAACTCCTTACCTCAAGGGCTCCGCCTGCCTCATCCTCCCAAAGTGCTGGGATTACAGGCGTGAGCCACCACACCTGGCCTATTTTGTTCTTTTAAATGATGGTGCATCCCCTTTTAGTACAGTATTTATCATAAACTTTATTATTCAGAAACTTAGAATTATTCCATTTGGCTGCCTTTTAGTTTACAGAATTATTTGGAACACAAGCTTGAACACATAATTCTTAACACATACGTGAACTGGGCTAAATTTGAGTATTTGTACCATAGTAGTGACAATATTGTTAATTAAACATGTATTTCACATGTAGGAGATATTTGTATCACTGACATATGGTCATTTTCATTATTGATTTGGCAGTTTTTTAATATTCACAAAACAAAATTTTAAAATACAGTAGTCAAAGTGATTGGATTTGTGCCATTTGTATTGATATAGCCTCTCTTCTTGGTGCACTAGCAATAAGAAGGAAAATCAACACAGATGGGTGACACAGACTTAGAGAATTTGGAAATAATCAGTTTAGAGCCAAGGTCTCAAACTGGTGGACTGGATCTGGCACACAGAGGTGTTCTTTTAAAATTTTAATTGCCAGCATTTAAAAATGGAAAGATTTCATTGAAGTCCAAATTTTTCAGCTTCTCTTGAAATATCAGAAGATCTGGCAATATTGAGCCCTCACTCCTGTTTGGCTACACTAGGCTGGAGCCAAATGGCTGCTGTTTCTTTTCTTTTCTTTTCTTTTCTTTTTTTTTGAGATGGAGTCTTGCTCTGTCACCCAGGATGGAGCGCAGTGGCATGATCTCCACTTACTGCAAGCTCCGCCTCCCAGGTTCACACCATTCTCCTGCCTCAGCCTCCCAAGTAGCTGGGCCTACAGGCGCCCACCACCACGCCCAGCTAATTTTTTGTATTTTAGTAGAGACAGGGTTTCACCATGTTAGCCAGGATGGTCTCGATCTCCTGACCTTGTGATCCACCTGCCTCAGCCTCCCAAAGTGCTAGGATTACAGGCATGAGCCACCATGCCTGGCCGGCTGCAGTTTATCTAGCTAAAGCATGAACTCTGAAGTTTGCCACAGTCTCCGGCAGTCTCTGTAGTCTCCTTGACACTAAGGACAAGGGTTGGTTGCCATTATCTGAATGTTTAACCCCTATAGACATGTGAGTTTTCAACCCCAGGTCTAGATAAAACTGAGATTGCAAACTTAAGGTCATCCTTTCTCTCAAAATACCAGCTTGCTAATTTTCAGGGGCATGACATATAGGGTGACAGTCATATTAAGGAGGTGCTTTAAAAGGGTTGAGGGCAAACATTTCAGAGGAAGGATACTTTCTGTATGATGGTACCTGATTAAGAGAAGGAGCATCAACAGGTATGGGTGTTTTATTTTATTCTGGAGGATTCCTATAGTCTACTTTGGTGCTTCTCACACTTTAATGTGCAGATTCTGATGCAGCAGGTCAAGAGTAAGGCCTGAGATTCTGCATTTCCAACAAGCGCCAGGTTGTACCACTGCTGATCTGAGGACCTGCCTCTCCTTGAGTAGCAACGTTCTAAGAAAAATGAGTCAGGCAGTGATGGTAAGAATCATGAAATGTAGGGATTAGAGCTTTTAATTTTAGAAAATTTAGGAAAATATGGGGCTGTTAGCAAACTTGTAAATTAGACCACAGAAAACAGGATAATTATCAAATCCCTGGATATATGATAATCTTGTAAGCTACAAAATAATTTTAAAAAGTTGGAAAGAAAGAAATCAACAGTTTCAAATATATACAGTCCTATAGTGAAAAAGTATAATTAACATGGAAAAGCACACCAGGAAAAATTTGTGGCACATATGACAAGATATCTAATTTCTATATCATGCACAGAGCTCATACAGATTGTAAGAAAGGTGTGCACAGGCCTAGCACGCGGTCGGTGCTTCGTGACTGTTGACTGAATGAATTATCCAATTGATAGATGGGTAAAAGACACTCAGCGTTATGTCACAATGTAAAGAAATGCGTGGAAAACATTCAGCCTCACTGGTATGCAAAAATAAGCATATTTAAACGTCAACAAGGCATACTTCTACTAAGTTAGCAGAAGTACAAAAAGAAAACCCAATGTTAATATGGTTAACTTGAAATGGATATGCACTTATTCACTGCTGGTAGCAATGTAAGTTGGTACAAAGTCTTTTGGAACATTGTTTGGCAATATATGGCTAAAGGCACGAAGATCGGTACCCTTTAATAATAATACTTTGGCAAATGTGTTCTAAGAAACAAATTATTCTAAGAAAAGAAAAAAAGCTGCATGTTATAGTGGTTCATCACAGTGTTATTTGTGAGGACAAAAAGAATTTAAATGTCTGATGTGAAAAAAATAGTTCATATATTCAACAAATAGTTTTGGTTGAACAGATTATGATACATCTATGCAGTGGAATTTCATAAATCTTAAAAATTATAATTTTCACACATTAGCAATATGAAAGAATTTGTATAATACGGTCTTACTAAGAAATGCAGGATGCAAAATTGTATATATGCTGTGATTGTAACATGCAAAGTGATATGTACCTGTGGACAAGAACTAGAAGGCACAAGGAAAAAATGTAAGTATCACTTTATTTGAAGTTATATTTATGTTGCGATGTTGTTTGTACATTTTTCTATAAGTATATGCTCACTTAGATGTTGAGAATCTGCCACTTTTATGTACTTACCTCCATATCACAAGCTGGATATTCTAATCTATCACAAAGTAGGTGCTTAGTAAGTGACCAGGAAACATAAGGACTCTTGTCCAGAGTCTAAACATGGGGTTCCAATGCTCTAGTTCCTTCTCGCTTGTTGTGTTTCATCATCCAGAGCCCCCATTTCTCTTTCTTCCATATTTGGTGGTTGGTAGAGGCATCTTGGTATACCACATGACACCAAGTATAAATATTTGTTTCAGAGCTTTTAATGAATGTGTAGCAGTTCCAGGCAGGGAATGAATCTTCATGTTTAAAGGTCCAGTGTTCACTTAAGGAACATCTTAATGGAGCTGTAGCTCAAGAGCAATGCCCGTTTCATCTTCTGATTTCTTTTAGATAAGCAACAAAATTCACTTTAAGGTCATGAGCCCCTTACAGCAGTCCCCCTCACCTTCAGCTGTATTCCCTGTTTCAGATATACTTGTTTCTCTGCTGTAAGTACACTTTTCTCTTCTAATTAGGTCAGTTACTTCATGTCTGTTTTTCTTTTTTGACATGGTTTCTTCTGGCTTTGGCACCACATATTTTCCCCATATGTCATTGCCTCTGGAGCTTCATGTTGCAATAGTTTTTCAAGGGGAACGGAGAGCACATTGCTAAGGGTGGGGGATGGCTTTTGACTCTTTTGCCTGCCCTTTGCTTCAGTGAGTGTTCGTATTTCTTTTGGGCCTAGTTCTGTTTGGTTTTGTAGTCTTCAGAGTCGGTTATGTTTGGACTGAAAGATACTTAAGTAAAAATAATGGTAAGTCAGAGATATGTCTGGCAAAGGTGCAGCACATTTGTTAAGGTTACTGGTTTATTTATCTCCCTTGTCTCTATGGCGACTAAATCTGGGTCTGGGATTTAATGGACTTAGTTCTGACCTCTTGTAACATCTCCTAACTTTTCCCAGCCTCTGATTTAGAAAGAATTCATTTTCACTTGAGGAGAGAAACTGTCTCACTTACAAAAGGGGTCCTAACTGGACTCTAGAAAAGTGGAATCTCTAGTCTTTGATTCTTACAGTCTTCAACCAGAGTACCCACTGTGGTTGTAAAGAAAGCTAAGAAGTCATGCAGAAATACACACACACACACACACACACACACACACACAATGTCTCAAGGAAATACTTTTCTTTTTAGTGAAATAAAGTATTATTTAGTTAACGTGAATGAACTGCCTGTAAAGAGAACCTTTTGTCAGAATACCAAATCAATGGAACCACTGATTGGACATTATGTTTTCATTTTTTAAAAGTATCTCCTTTACCCATTACAGGATTATAAATTTGCACACATATAAATGTTTGAACCATATTTTAGAGTTCAAGTATATTGAATTGTGCCATGGAAGTCCACAATAAAGATTGGGTTTGACCAGGATTCTCATGGAAGAAGTCAGATTTGGACAGTTAAGTTCAAATCTAGTGTTCCATCTACACAACTGATGTGAAATGAGGACGTAGATATCTGATCTCTAAGGTAGGTAGAGTCAAACTCTAAGGTAGGTAGAGTCTTGGACTTCAACTGGTTCGAATGAGCCTTTAACATTTTTTCTCTTCTCCTGTATGGTGCTTTGAGACTTACAAAAACATTCCAGTTTTAAGAATTTACTAATTTATTCATCCGTTTACAGGTCTGTTCAGCTTCTCTAAGAATAAGCTCACATGTGAATTTTCTTTGAAACCCCTAAACAAAGGAGTTAGTAAATGATTAATTATCAAGTATTGCGCAGAGACTGAGGCAAGGGAAGTGACAGAAGTGCTCTTCTGTCCTTACTCCCCAAGTATAAAATATTAGAGTTCAGATCTGTCATCAAGTTTAGTTCAAGCCCAATAGGAACTTGTGATTACTTAGTAAGGTTTTTGAACATCATAAAAGTTCAGTGCATATGGAAGTTGTTTTAAGATTTTGTCCATCATCAACTCTTCTATTAATAGGCAAAGATTTGAGAAGCCAACAACAGATGCTCACTTGTAAGAGAGAACCATGCTTGGGAGATGAATGTTGGATGCTCCTTAATTTCTGAGTTTGAAACCTTGACTCACTTGTCTTATAACCATGGACGTAGAATATTTGTTAGATTAAGGTCATAGGTAAATTGTACAAATTTTATTATGATCAGTACAATAAGCATAGCTGAGGTCAAAGCTTTTATGGAAACCACAATGTTAAGGCCTGATGTCCTTAATAATTCTTGAGAAAGAATGGCACTTTTATCATTATCATTGTCATCATCATTATTATATCAACCTTATATCACATGGTGAAATCCCAGTGTGGTGAACTGTGCTAATAATTGTTATAATTTATATATTTCATTATTGATATTTCAGTTTTGCTTGAACAGCTGTAGGGATCAATTTAAAATATAAAGGAGGAGATATATAAAAATGTATTTAGAATAGTAGTCTCATTGTCCTATCTTATCAGCCAGATAAGCTTTGTGCTTTGCAGAGCATCTCTCACTGAAGGATACCTAATTATTGGATAAGCAATTAGTTTCTTTAACAGTTCTTGGGCTGGGTACAGTGGCCCGTGCCTGTAGTCCCAGTTACTCAGGAGGCTGAGGCATGAGAATCTCTTGATCCCGGGAGGAAGAGGGTACAGGGTGCAGAGATTGCACCACTGCACTCCAACTTGGGTGACAGAGTGAGACTCTGTCAAAAAAACAAGAACAAAAACAACAAAAAAATCCAAACCAAAGAACAGTTCTTCACTTAAGTAGAAAAGCAGAAAAACAATGGTTTGTGGTCTTTGTGAGTCTGTGGACATCTCTTAAACCATATGTGATAGGACCATTTCTTTTCTTTTCTTTCTTTTTTCTTTCTTTTTTTTTTCTTTTTCTTTTTTTGTTTTTTGAGACATTGTCTCACTCTGTTGACCAGGCTGGAGTGCAATGACATTATCTTGCCTCACTGCAACCTCTTGCTCCTGGGTTCAAGTGGTTCTTGTGCCTCAGCCTCCCGATTAGCTGGGACTATAGGCGTGTGCCACCAGGCCTGGATAATTTTTTGGTATTTTTAGTAGAGACAGGGTTTCACCATGTTGGCTAGGCTGGTCTCGAACTCCTGACTTCAAGTGATCCACCAGCCTCGGCCTCCCAAAGTGCTGGGATTAGAAGC
Source organism: Rhinopithecus bieti (assembly GCF_001698545.2). Classification (NCBI taxonomy): domain Eukaryota; kingdom Metazoa; phylum Chordata; class Mammalia; order Primates; family Cercopithecidae; genus Rhinopithecus; species Rhinopithecus bieti. The sequence goes on along the minus strand of NW_016820486.1, from coordinate 444,884 downwards.
ATGAGCCACTGTGTCCAGCCGATAGGACCATTTCTGTACACAGTCTTTAGGGCTAAAAATTCATAATTTAGATAAGGTACTCTGTATGTTTCTTTCCCAGGACTGGGACAGCTTTTCCTATCGGTGGTGGTGAGAGTTTGTGTATATAATTGTCAGCGTGCACAGGCAAAGGGATTTATAATCCAGAGTGTCTTTTGCTCCCTACAGTGGTTCAAATGGAAACTAATTGGAGAGGGTGAGTTCCACCCTTTGCATTGGGCTCATGGGACAGGTTTGAACTGGAAAACAGTACAACGTGCTCCAGTATTTTTAGCCTATCCCTTATGTTCCCAGCTCTGCCCTTTGAACTGTCAGTTCTCATAGACTTCACATAGGATCTTGACCTGACTTTTGGTCCTCTCATGGGTGTTTTCCATTTTCCTGACTGGGGCAATCTAAGGCACAAAGAGTAAAGGATTTGGTCAGAGTTACTGTCTTAAATTGTACTCTGCTTTCTCCAGGAAACTGGAAGCTTCTGAAGAGCAAGAAGCCTGATGTTTCCTCTTATGTCCTTTGTATCATTTATTATTTAGTGCCAGAGACTTAGTAGGTATTTACTACAGATATAGTTAATTGAATGAAAGGCATTGTGTAAAGTACAAACCATAGCATTACCGTGGTATTACACAGGACTGTCTCAGGATCCCTGTTTCTCTAATATCTGTGTTCCTGAATTGTTGGAGGATATCCTTGAATAGAACAGTCCCTCTTCCCGCATTGTAGCATGACATTATTTTTTCCTGGCATGTTATCAGCAAGTTTTTCAAACAGAAAAGTTGAAATTATACAGTGACCGCTCCTATTCCTACCACCTAGAGTCAGCAATTAAACATTTTATTATATTTATATTTGCTTTATCAAATATCCACCTTTAATCCATCTTAATTTTTGGATGTATTTCAGAGTACGCTGAAGGCATCTGTATGCTTTACCCCTAAACACTTCAGCTTTATCATTATGTGGTTTCAATTTTGACTTTCTTAGAGCTGCTTTCAGATTTATTGAGATCCTGATACTTATTTTGGTAGTGGCTAAGAAGAGGTAATAACTCGAATGTGCAATATGCTGAGTTTTCAGACCCTGGGAGTTTCTCTTTGTTTGTAACTACCAGCAAGTATACGGACACATACATATTGCTGTCCCTTCCCCGCTTCATTATATGGTCACATTATTTGTATTGTTGAAACTTGGAAAGCCAGCCTAGGAAATGCAGTTGAGGGGTTTTGGATATGAATGAATTCAAAGAATTGGGGTTGAGAATAGTAGGGCAAAAGGTTAGAGTTAGCTACCATAAAGGGAGGATAGAGTTGGGTATAAGGAGTGGGGAAGAGATTCAGATCAGGAAGTTACGAGCATGATACCACTTTCATATATGAAGTCTAGAGAGGGTTTGGTGGCTGTTTATATGACCTAAAGGTCATGGATTGAATAAACACTAAGAGTGCAAATAGAGTCCTTCCAGTCTAGTGGTGTTCATATTATATTCCATGGAACCCTAGAATTCATAGAAATGTCTCAGAGGTTTTACTAACATTTGAATTATACTTTGGCAAGTATATTGAACTATTTTTAAAAACACTAATAAGAAAACCTAACAAAAACACTTGACTGTGTTTCATAGAAAATTTTAACATCCTGGAGAACACATACTGATTGACTTTTTTATTTTATTTTATTTATTATTTTTTTGAGACGGAGTCTCGCTCTCTCGCCCAGGCTGGAGTGTAATGGTGTGATCTCGTCTCACTGCAACCTCTGCCTTTCAGGTTGAAGCGATTCTCATGCCTTAGCTTCCTGAGTAGCTGGAATTACAGGTGCTCACCACTATGCCTGACTAATTTTTGTATTTTTAGTAGAGACGGGGTTTTGCCATGTTGGCCAGGCTGGTCGTGAACTCCTGACTTCAGGTGATCCACCCGCCTTGGCCTCCCTAAGTGCTGGGATTACAGGCGTGAGCCACCGCACCTGGCCCTGATTGACTTTAAAATAAGTAAAGGTTATTAATGTCAACCTAAAATAAAGTTTTGACTAACACTTATCTGTCATCCATCAAAGTCGGGGTAGTATTTCTATGTGGGAATAAAGACAAAAGGT
>NW_016820486.1:437585-441399 GCF_001698545.2 Rhinopithecus bieti | reverse complement strand
AAAAAAAAAAAAAAAAAAAAAAGAAAAGAAAAGAAAAGAAAAAAAAGAGGACAGAAAATATTTTGGGCAGGGATTAGTTGGGGGATGTGGGTGGGAAACCTGGGGGATGTGGGTGGGAAACCTGGTGATTAGATATATTTAAACGCGTCATGTCAGTGTAGAACGTAAATTAAAAAGAAATTATATATGGAGAGTTGTAAGAAATTTGCCAGTCCCTTCAGACACACACATAACCCTTTAAAACCCATTAAAACTCCTTGGCACAATGGAATAACATGAACGTTGGTCTTGGAAGAGACTATTAGGTTGCAACGTTTTTGATTTCTCTACCCCTGACTTGGCTCTTTGATCTTGGAAAGTGACTGACTTGTCCTGTGATTGTTTCATAATCACTCATAATAAAACTGATTTACTGTATATAGTGAATAGTTAAGTTTAAAACTATATCTAGTTTCCGTTATAGCTCAAGTTTATGTATTATTAGTGTTTAGATGTTAACATTAAGCTTTCAAATCAGGTAAAATTTAATTTGAAAAAAGTTTCATGTATGAATACTTTATATTCTGTAGTTCATACACGCAGTACCACCCTTAATTAAATGGTATTTCCACAAATCAGTTTGGAAGATTTTCTTCCTGCAAAATGTATGTTTAAAACACATGAAAATTGATGGGACTATGTATTTATGGCTAGTAGGAAAGTGGAAAGTTTTTTAGATTTATGCTTAGGACAGGTGATAGTACTTGAGCTTCTATTCTTAGTTTGACCTTGCCTCCTCCCACCCCCTTAAAGCAAGACACTTAATCTTTTTAATGTCTCAGTTTATTCATCTTTAACACCTTTAGTCTTATTTTATGAAAACGGTACCAGGTTTATATTTGGTAGCATTTGAGGACTTGATATAGAAGGTGGCATGGAAGTTCAAATTATATAGAAAGTATTTGTATGCTGAATGATAATCTTGACAAATTACTGATTACTACATTTAGAAAGTTACAACTCTGGAGGGAATTGATATTTGATATTGTTTTCCTGTGTGTTCTAAGTTACCACCATAACAGTAGGAAAATAAACCCTATCCTGGCTGTGTTACAAAGGGATTAACTCACTTCTTCAAGTTGTTACTAAATCTCCAGCCCTTTAAACAACAGAAATAAAAAGTGTTCCTCATTTTAATTTTTCCCAAATAAAAGTCTTATAACTAACCTTGGCTTAATTTTTTCTTTTCTTTTGTTGAGGGCATTCCAAGTTATTTTCTTTGTGAGGAACGGAGGATAAACCATGTCAGTTACTTAAAGCAACTAAAAATACCCTGTACAGATATGCAGAGGAGTATGCTTTTGATTTTTAGATCAAAGCGAAGAAGCAAGATTTTATGGAGCTTGCTTATTATACACTTATTCCCAGCTACTTGTGCCTTTTCAAATAATTAAATATTAACTAAATACAAGAGGATTAAATAGCTAGACTTTAAGTAAAACTAAAATACCCATATTAGTATTTTGTAAATTCTGTATAATTGAAAGTTTAGGCTGATATGAAAGAGAGGGAATTCCTATCATGGGGATTACCTGTCTTTTCACAATGACCTACCACTAGATTTTATAGTATATGATAAATGTGTGTGTGTTTATTGTGAAATTTGAGTGAGTCATATGAAAAATTAAGTATACTTGAAAAATCAAAAGACATTACCTACTTGGGTACAAAATCTGATTTTTATATGTATTTCTTTTATGACCATATTATGTTATATTAAAGTTTGTATAGTACTTGGACATATATTATTTAATTTCATTCCTAAAACAATTCAATAGGGAAAGCGAGATAGATATTAATATTCCCATTTCGTAGATGAGGAAGAAAAATTAACTTGGCTTGTAAGCAATTCAGCAGAATCAGAGATTGCATTTGAGATTTTTGATTCTAAGTCTGGTGTGCTTTCCTTGGGTTACAACACAATAAAGTCAAAAACATTTACTGTTATTTTCATTAATTGAAAGCTTAAAATCAATTTAAAATTTTAACAGTATAAAATTTAACAGTATAAAAATACTGTTAATTTAATTTTATGACGTTAGTTTTTAAATTGATTTTTAAATTTGCTGAAAGTGTTTTAAAATCAGTATCCTTTTTCACAGTTCCTGAATTAATCTCTTCTCTGTACATTTCCTGTTCCAGTATGATAATTTATATAGGCTTTAGCATTTACTTATGGTATTAAATGAGTAGACAGTTTGAAGGGAATTAAGATTAATTAGGTCTTGCAATTCTTATAATGCTCCTGGTTTGCCACACTGAATTGCCATGACATAGCTGGGGATCCCTGTTTAAACATCTAACAAAGATAGCTGCCAGTATACTTAATTTTAAAACGGTCTGCATCTATTAAGCTGCTTTATAAACATCAACCCCTTTTCTGAAGTCCAAAGTTAGTTTTTTAAAATGTTCACTGATAATGGAGTGGGGGTGCTGGTGACATTTCTTTTTCTTGTTTATCTGTAAAGACAGGGAGGTGCAATCTAAGTTAGGAAATCAGTGACAAATAGTTGTAGAACATGGGTCACCTGGCTTCAATTAGTTATGTGACCTTTAAGAAAACAAGTGCCCATTTCAGAAAAGACTGACCTTTGAGGCTACAGACATCAAGCTACTCCTCTACTTTAAGGAAGAAACAATGACAGGGTTAATTTAAAACTCTGATGCGGACAGAGTTGAAAAATCCATGACAGATTTATATAACAAACGTGGATGGTGTTTTGTTTTCCCAGCATGCAGTTTTAAGGTCAGACTTATGACTCAGAGCTGTGCACTTCCCTGGTGGTATGCATCAGTGACATGTTGCCAGTCTAATCGTCCAGAAGGGCTTGTGCCCAGCTCAGCTTGCTCCATTATAATCCCCAGCTGAGAAGCCACCTTTCATTTTTTAAAATAGATAAGGAAGCCAACACGAACATTTGAAACTCAAATACTATATGTTCTTTATAACTTTTCAGCCTGAAGACTTGATGAACACTAAGGTGCCTCTTTAATTTTGAGAAGTATAATCTCCATTGCCACTAATCTATCATGGTGTGGCACTGTGTGAGGATATGTTGTGTGCATCGTCAGTATCAGCATTTTGCTGAGTTTACTGTTTTTTAGTTCATTGGCAAGGCATCGTGGGTTTTGGTGCAAAGAGCATGGATTTGGAATCAAAAGCCACTTCCTCTCTGGGTGGCTGATTAGCTGAGGGTAACCTTCTCATAGCTGGCATGGAATTTCCAGATGGCATCCTCTCTGCATGAACAAAAACAATGTGCCATTTCAGTAAACTTTGGTGGGTGCTCCCTGATCCACTCTAGATCTTTTCACCTCTTTCCTTTTACTCTCTCCCTTTCTTGTAAATCAAAACTCCCATTCCTTTAGTGTGGCTGATCTCTTTTGGGGTTAGAAGAAAGCAATCTGATTAAACTAACTACTGTTTTAGTTGGTTCATCCTATCTTTAAAAAATATATATATTTCAAGGCTGGGCTCAGTGGCTCACACCTGTACTCCCAGCACTTTGGGAGGCTGAGGCGGGTGAATCACCTGAGATCAGGAGTTGGAGAGCAGCCTGGCCAACATGGTGAAACTCTTGTCTCTACTAAAAATACAAAAATTAACCAGGCATGGTGGCACGCACCTTTAGTCCCAGCTACTCAGGAGGCTGAGGCAGGAGAATCGCTTGACCCCGGGAGTCAGAGGTTGCAGTGAGCTGAGATAGCACCATTGCACTCCAGCCTGGGTGACAGAGCGAGACTCCATCTTAAAAAAAAAATATATATATATATA
>NW_016820486.1:408912-433508 GCF_001698545.2 Rhinopithecus bieti | reverse complement strand
ATATATATATATTTTCTTACATCATTGTTTGTGATATTTGTCAATAAGAGACTGATTAAGTTAATTGTGGTATAGCTTCACAATTGGATACTATGTACGTGTTCAAAAAGTAGAAGCTCTTTACGTACTGACAAGGAAAATTCTCTGAATATAAATAAATGGAACTAGCAATAGAATAAATAGAAAAAGCAAGGTGCAGAAGAGTATGTATAGTATACCACTATTTATGTTTTTTTTTAAAAAAAGAGGAAAAACAAAAAATATATATTGCTGCCTGCCTTTTATAAGCCCGGTATCTCCAGAAGCATAAAGAAGACACTGGTATCATTGGTTATCAATGGAGAAGGGGAAGTAGATGTCTGGGGATAGGTAGGGGGAGGAAGACTTTTCACTATGTATTCTTTCATACCTCTTCAAAAATACATCTTTGGAAATAAATCTATGCAAAAAAAGAACGTTCATAGCAGTATTATTCATAGTGGCTAAAAAGTGGAAATAACCCAAATGTCCATTACCTGACGAATGGTTGAACGATATGTGGTGTATCTATACAATAGACTATTATTCAGCCATAAACAGAACTGAAATACTGATGCATGCCATAGCATGGTTGAACCTTGAAAACATTATACTAAGGGAAAGAAATCTGCCACAAAAAGCTGCACATTGTGTGATTCCATTTTTATGGAAGCATTATACTAAGTGAAAGAAGTCAGCCACAGAAGGTCATATGTTGTATGATTCCATTGCCAGAAGTGGCACATCCATAAAGACAGAAAGTAGGTTAGTGTTTCCCAGGGGGTGGGGTGGGGTATGCAGAGTGATGGTTAAGAGGTCCAGGATTTCTTTGGGGGTGATGAAAATGTAGAATCGGATGGTGGTAATGATTGATACACATTATGAATATACTAAAAACTGCTGAATTGTACACTTTATAAAGGTGAATTTTATGATATATAAATTGTTTATTTTAAATTTTACTTAGAGAAGGGCGTCTTACTATGTTGCCCAGGCTAGTCTTGAACTCCTGGCCTCAAGCAATCCTTCTACCTTGGCCTCCCAAAGCACAGACGTGTAAATTGTATCTCAATAAATAAGATAACGTAGCAAAACAACTTGAAGTCATGAACATGGAAACTTAAAGAATCACTGTGAACATATAAAACAATGAACAACTAAAGTTTTCACCTAAGAAATGTTTTTATTCTAAAATATTTTACATACTATCTCTATAATGACAAAGAACTTCATGTTCTTTAGCTACCTTCACTCACGCTCACCTGGGATTATTTCATTTTATAAGTGAAGATTGTTAACCCAGATGAAACCCTGATTGATAAAATTTTGGGTAAAATAACTGAAGAAAGAATGTGTGATTATCTGGAATTGAGATGTTGTAGCTGCAGGCCTTGCCCAGGCTGTGCCAGTAGGAGAGGAGGTATGGAGCCTCAGAGAATCTTGGGGACCAGTGTACCCTTTCTCTCCTCACAGCTCATCCCAGAGCTGTCCTTGCCTCCTTAGGCTGATATGCCCCTGTTCCCTTCCTTGCATTCTCTTGTGGTGAGCTGAGGCACAGGGTTTAGGGACCCTATTGTGATAGGAGGAGATTAGCTTTGGGACTCTGGGATGAGATCTGTGGACCTGAAAATGTAGCCTCTCTGATCCTAGTCACTGTTCATGCATGGAGAGTGACAGCTAAGAGGTCTGGGGTTTCTTTTTGGGTGGGAATGTGAGGTGCTCGGTCATTGTGGACATACAGCAATGGTCTGTCTACACAATGGTCAGATAATAGTCTTCTTACAGTCATCCCAACTCTAGATGCTTTAGCCAGAGTTCAGATTGGGGTGGGTATGGGGGATTGACCACAACGTATTTTTGGTCAAGAGTTGGGTAGATGGTGCATATTTTGGTTCTGCCACCCTGGGACCTTGGGCATTGCTGTACTTACCCAAACTGTGTCTCAGCACAAACAACCTCATCTCCTGAGCTGCAGAGTCCTTTCTGTAAGTGGCTTGATGAGATAGGGTCTTTCAGATCCATGTCCTTGGCATTTATTCAGAATTAACTCATGTAATACGATGCTAATCTGCATTCTGGCTGGAGCTGCATATAGGTAGCCTCTTTTCGTTGTTGGCCTTTATAGCCAACTTAAGCTCAGAGATGTGAAGCAAGGGTGGCCTGCCTGATGAATTAGTGCTCATAAGGTAAGCCCTTATTTGTTGCGTTGGAAAGTTTATTGACTGTAGCCAGAAAAGGTCTAATTATCCATTGGGCTAACTGGGCCCTTTCCTGGCAGGGAGGATGTAGGGAAGACCCTCCACAGCTCAAGACTGGGCAGGTGACCTAGACCTATTGGGTATTTATTTCATTAGAGGATCAACAGAGGAGAGATTTGTTCTCCCCAGGTCTCCATCATCTGTTCATAAACCCTCCTGACCCATGTTGAATCCACAGACTGTCTCCACTGGGCTGTCAAGCTGCTAGAGGCCAATTCCTCTGAGTCCCTAGGACTTTGAGGTTTGCTCTCTGCTGCCCCAGTCATTCTCAGGCCCATGGTCCTTGCAGCTGGGCTCTTGGCCAACATCCTGAGCTCTTATCTCTTTTCCACATATCACCTGTGAGTTAGTAAACTTGATAAATTCTATTTGTAGGAATCTGCTGCTTGGATCAGCCACATTTTTAGCATGTAGTTGAATTAATAATAATATATAGTGCTTACTGTGTGCCAGCCACTGTTCTAAATGTTACAAATATTTACTGCTTTATTTCTCACAATGACCCTCTTACATAGGTACTATTATCATCCCCATTTTATAGATGGGCAAATTTAGTCACAGAGAAGTTAAGTGAAACTTGCCAATGTCATACAACCAGTAAGTGGTGGAGGCAGGATTCGAGTCTAGATATTCTGGCTTCAGTCTATGCTCTTAGCCACTGCACTATGTTCTCTTGAATCATTATAAAATAAAGATACTGATACTATCTCAGGGCAAATTTCCTATTATTTGTCTTGGAACTAACCATGTTAATTGTTCAACCAATCTCATATAAAGTTAAGCCTTAAATTTCTTCCATGGAAGCCTTCAAAAATAGTTATGGTCCAGTCTAAATCATTTTACCTGAATTTCATTGAACGCAATAGGACAGCCACTCCTTGTTTCATTTTCTGTACCTTAGATAATCTGGTCTTATTTATACCAGTCAGGTACATACTTCCCATGTTTGTTCGTGTTGATTATCACACTGATTGGAAATGAGCCAGAAGGGTGGGGATGTGAGGTGAATGGGGTGTGATCTTTCCAAGTACATGTTCTTTGGTGGCTTCTGCTCCTCTAGCTGCAGACTCTCCTTGCGTTCTCCTTTCTGGACTTCGTGTTCCTGTCATTCTGTTTCATGTACTTGCTGCCTGGCATGGTGAACTTGTTATTTGACTTTAGAGGCTTTGAAATCACTCCCTCTTGTTCCTTAAGTGTCAGCTGTTTTAGGTAGAGCCTCTGCTTCCCCATCCAACCTAGTCCATATCTCTCTCAGCTCTGCATCAACTACTGCTTCCAAGTTAGCCAAAGTTTATCCGTGAACTTTGTTTTTCTTTTTAAGTTTAATAGGGTTTAATTGAGCAAAGAATGATTCGCGAATCAGGCGGCCTCTCGAACCAGAGTAGGCTAAGAGACTCCAGCATTAACCATAACTGTGGTTGAGATAACTTGACTGGACCCTTGCATGAGAGAATCTGCAAAATGTGTCATCTGCACACACAACTGTCCCTTAGTCTCAGGGTATGTGATCCAGATTAACCTCTGTTGATGAATATAAAGTCAAGGGATAACAAGCCCCATTTACCGTACATAGCATTCCTAAGGTTTACATTGTCATGTGTAAAGATCCCTTGCTAATATGGTACAAGGAATAGTGCCTTTGGAGTCCAGACACTCAGCTTCTAGACCTGGAGCAGCTGTTAACTCAGGGATGCAGGTCATCTCTCCATCTCTGGGTCTCAGCTTTTCCATCTATAAAATGAGATGATTGGATTAGGTGGTATCTAAGACTATTTCCAACTCTATCATGCGATCTTTATGAAGCTGGAGACACCCTCAGACCTGGCTCACTTTTCTTCAGGTCCGCCAAGCCTCTCCAACTTGTGGAGGAGCCTATAGTCTGTCCTCACCATGCACGGGTTGAAAAACAGGGAAGACAAGCTGCCATTGAGGGTGGTAATCTAATGGCAGACCACACACCAACAAGATCACTCTGGTTCTGCAGCTGAGTTTTCACAAAAGAGTGCCTGTCCTGGCACAACAGAAGAGCTCCTTCCACAGAAAGTTATTATTTGCTCTCTCAGATATGAATCACTGTGGGCCACTGCTCTCCTCTGTCCACCTGTAATTACTTCTGCATTGAATCTGAATCAAGACACTGCTCAGGCAGTCAAATGATGGTCTTCGGGGAAACTTGGCAGATGGAAGCCAAGTGAGCTTTCACTTTATGTACTTTCAGTCCTCTGGAAATCTGGATTTCCCCTGCTATCAAAATAGACAATGCTGTTGCCTAACAAAATATAGACTTCCTGAGTGACATCCAGGTCACGGCTCGGTCTCTTTCCTCCTGCTATGTTCACGCTTCCACTTCTGTGCACCATGTTAGGTTCAGATGTTCTACTGACCAAACCCCAGCGAATCACTCATGAGTCTTTTCAACCTTTACCTTGAATTCTAGGGCTATCTTCTATTTGGGGTTTGAAGACACCAATGCATAATAATGTTTTAATTATAATTTTTTGGTAAATATAGATAGATTGTATGTTACTAGCCTTGATGTTTCACACAGGGAAGCAGAGCTCATGAATTATTATGATAACATCCCTGAACAAGGCAGTCGATCTCAGTTATCAGCTTTAAGAATAAAGGTATGGATGGAAGCTTATTTGATTTGCTCTTCTTTCCTGTTATGGATGTTAACCAGCTGGGTAAATTATAGAATAGGGTCATGGAATGTTTAGCCCTCAAGCATTTATCAGAGGCTTGAAATGTTCATAAAAGGTGGGCTTGGTGAATGCCAGGACTTAGCATGGTTGAAAGGGTGTTTTGAGTCATGGTACATGGCAACATGGAAATAAAACAAGATATATCACAAGGTAGGTGGTAGAAATAAACTGAAGAGAATTTAACATCTAAAATGTGGACAAGGATTTTTATCCTTACCAGCGCTTCTCAGTTTCCTAAACATTTTATTTTCCTTTGATTTGAGTTCTGTATTCTATTGTTGTACATTTTTTTCTAAAACATTTTCTGGTTTTATTTTCTTTACTTCTTTTTACTTTTTTGCTGCTTCTGTTTTTGGAAAAATACCATCCTAAAGGCATACTCTGAAAGTCATTTGTTCGGTGTTTTTTCGCTGTGTGTTTCTGCGTTATAGGGGGGGGCCCATAAAAGTGATCTGTAGGATGTTTGGTTGGGATAGTTCCTACCTCTTGGTAAAAGTCTGGCTATTCGTTAGTAACACAGGAATGGGGAGAGACTTTTGGGGACAAGAGGAACTTTAAAACTGTACTGATCATGACATTACCAAAAATCAAAGCGGACAGGGGGCTGTGGCCCTCATGCCCTTCTTAATCTGTTCTATGAATATTATAAGGAAACTTTGAAGCCCTGGTCAACTGTGAAATGAACAGGTCTTCAGTTGAGTTAATTAGCATTTTCCAGGTGCTTTGCTGTTTACAGTGTCCTTTATTTCATGTATCTTATCTCATTTGTTACAGGTCTTCTCCTTTCATACTCACCTTTTCCTTTTCTCTGAGATTCAGAGACCCTTTGGGGAGGCCGAATTTCAGGTTTGTTTTCATTAGGACCTTACATGACCAAATCCCCCCTCTTGGGGTTCCAGGGGTGCTCCTTCATTTTACTCTCTGGTGGGTATGCCATGAATTGTGACATTTAAGCAGTGACTTTGCAAAATTGGACTTGTCAGTAGGAAAAAGTACTCTTCCCACCTTAAAGATTGACGGGAACATGAGATGGCTGAAGCTGTCCTGGGCTTTTTTCTGGCAAGAGTACATAGGACAAGAAATACTCCGGAGAGCTCAACATTGAATCACATCATATCATAGTGCATGACTAGTTGCCTTAATCTTGCAGTTGGACTCACTCAGGAGAAATTGTTGGCAGAGGGATTAAGTAGCCTGACAAAATTATATTGAGAAAAAAACTTGCAGTCTATTAATTTATTAGTAGTAGATATGAGGGAAAGAAGAGTAATGTAAAAAAACAAATGGACATGAAACCACGGATAAATCCACAAAGACTCCATTACAGTTGTTATCAGCCTCTTGCCCCTGGCCATGACTAATGACCAGTAATTGTCTGAATTTGGGAATTTCTTCAGGAAAAGAAAAATCTAGTAAAGGGAGAAAGGTGACCACAAGTCAAGCTGTGAATGAGGAAGTCCTGAAATGTGGGCCAAGTGGGTCACTGAATTTGCCGTGTTTGATTCTTCGGTTGCACCACTTTGAACTTTTGAAGTTTGATCCTCCCAGTGGTGTTTCTGAGGTAGAGAGGCTAGGATTAGATTGCAGTGTGAGAAATCCCACAAACGTGATTCTACTGTAATCTTACTGTTCTCTCTCGCTCCTTGATAACTGGGATCCATTGAAGGGGGTTCATTTTTGACATCTCAGAAGAAGCTCATTGTGAAGTCTAAAATAAAGTGCCACTCTTCCCGACACCAGCTCTGCCTCCCATATTCCCCATTATTTTCCCAGTCACCCAGAGTCACAACCTCAGAGAGATCCTTGGCTCCTTCCCTTTCTTTCAGTCCTTGTAGCCCTGTCACAGTGTCCCTTACATCTAGTTTTTCCTTTCCATGCTCATTGCCTCTGCCTGTCATTCTTTCAGTCTTTCTTTGCATCTCAGTGGATAATGGAAGTACCCTGTGCTGTCTCCCTGCCTCCTCTCTTCTCTGAGATCTGCTCTTCTTATCACTGCTTGCATGACTCCATCTCATTCTCCCCTTGCACCAGTTGCAGAAAGGTCCTCCGTGTGTGACTTTCCCTCTTCTCTAGCTTTGGGTCCCACTACTTCCTTATACTGTGCTTCTGTCACACCCCAAACTCCCCAGCTGCATCCTGCTTCTTGAACACGTCCTGTGTTTTTCTCATACCTCAGGTGACATGGTACCATTTTCTTGGAATCCTCCCTCCCCCTTGTCCACATGCCAAAGTCTTAATCATTCTTCAGGGACCAGGTCAAATGCCATAACATCCATCAAGTCTTTTCTGATCTCCAAACCAGATGTGATCTCTCTCTGTGATAAATCTCAGTAACACTTTATACCTTTCTTGTAATACTTGTAAGGCTCTGCCTTGCATGGTAGTCATTTGTATATTTATCTTGTTACACTTGAAAGTAAGGACTGTATTTGTGACCAGCAAAAAATCTTGCACCACATAGTAGGGCATCTGTCCAATAAGTGCTTGTCATATACAATAAAGCAGTGGCTGGGGTGGCATTATCTACAGGTTAACCCAACAATAGGTCATAATGCATCTGAAGATAGTAGGACCATAAGGATGTGTAGATAAACCCTGAAGTAAATGATTTGCAGAGGATCAAATGGAAGGAAACTTAGGGAGTTTGATACTTAGCACTCACTGAAAAAGTCGTCCTGATACTGCTAGAGTGTGAGACTAGAAGGCCTGAAATGTAACCATCATACACCAAGGAGCGTTGCTCCCAAACACCAGCCAGCTCCATCAATAGTATGTAAAGGTGCTTTGTAAACAGTACAGTAATTCTTAAAGATATTATTAAACATCATACTGTTAATGTGTAACAAGATTGACTCAGATACCAATGAAACCCATGACTCCAGGTACCTGTGAAATAACCAGCAACGGTTCCGAGCCACTGATGGAAGACAGGACAAAGTTACTAACTGTTCTCCCTAAGAAATTGTTTCTCATCATGCAAGGGGTCATTTCTGTCTTGGTTTTGTGAAAGGTCTAATTCTGTGGCTTGAGGACATCTGCAGTAGGGCCAGATGTCAGAGCAGGTAGTAGTCATGCTTCATGAAGTTTTTAGGAAGGCAGAGTTACCTGGTTGATGGAAATGGAAATAACTGGAATAAATGCTATTGTTGGAGGCCCAAGCTCCGAGCCCATCCTGGCTGGTCATGGTTGACTAATTCATGGTGGTCAAAAAGTGATTCTCTTGTCTTTGAATTTTCTCTTGTATTTTAGGCAAAACAGATTTGTTTTTTGATACTTTCATAAAGCAGTCTATCCATATTCTGTTGTCGCTTTTCAAAATGGTCGGAAACCTAAAGAGCTACCATACTTGCTAAAAGAAGACACTTCCTGACGCATAGCTTGAAACAGGAATTGACTTCCTAAAGGAAAGTATTAGGCACACCAAACCTATTGTTCACAGTGCTGCAAGAGAGGTATTTCAACATCCATGGGCTCTTCCTAAAAATATACCTTGCAAAATCAAAAATTCAGGGTTCATTAAGGTTAATCATCTAATAAAGTAAGAGAATTTCCTCTAGGTGAAAAGTTTCAGTTTATTTTAGGGGTGTGGTGTTGTTACAACTGGCTAATCTCTGCACCATAATTTTAATCAGGCTGGATAAGAAAGAGACTAGAAAGGCATGGAGCAAGAGCACAGTGTAGCTTCTCTTCTTTTCCCAGGCTTATTTTTTTTCTCTAACATGTAGTAAATTTGCTCGTAACAACCTGGCTTTTATTGTGTCATTTTCTAGCTAACTGGGAGTTACTGATATCAGCTGTCTCTTAGAATAATTTTTCCTTAAACATTTGAAGATCATAAGAATTGGGGAACTCATTCATTCATTTTCATGGAGCATTTACTGCTCTCCTACTCTGTGCTTTAGGAACATGAAGACCAACAAAGCACTGCTCTGGCCGTCAACCTGGTAGGGGAGATGTGTGAATAGGGTCAAAACCAGTGACATGCACTGTTAAACAAGACAGTGGCTATAAAGGTGTCTGTACCAGCATGAAGGTCAGCTGCCTTCCTTGAAGTTGAGTAGCCAAAACCACTTTCAGGATTGCAGGTGGGACTGTGTTTTGGAGGCTTGATGGACTTTTCAGTTATTTAGTTCATTCTTTCAAGGAATAGTTACTGAGAGCCTCCTGGGAGCTGGGCAGTGTTCTAGCCTCTGGGGCCACTGCAGTGAGCTCCAGTACTAAATCCCTGCCTTCATGGAGCAGAGCAGGAGATCAGACAACAAGGAGAGAAATCAGTGCAATACCAGCAGACTCGAAGTAGGGAAAGGAACAACCATGACTCTGGGCACAAGGGACAGTGAGGAGGCCAGGGAGGTGGGAGTGAGGGAAAAGGGGCTGAGGGTAAGGCCAGAGAAGGAATATGGAAGAAGGTCCTGGAGGGACTTAGGGGCTTTCTTTTCCTAGAATGTGCTCCTAATGACCAGCCTCCAGCCGTCTGATGGCCTGTTGAGCTATTACAACATGTTAGGTTGATGTCTTCATTTTCATTCATATTTTTCCTTTTATTGTCCCTGACGCTGCAAAGCAAGAGGTTGAGTTTGTGAGACAAAATGTCTTCATTGTGTCTGTGGTGGGGATAGGCATAGTCTCCCCATCTTGTTCTGTGCTCTCCGCCGTTAAGGAGGCGGGGAGATTAGGATCGCTCCCCTTTCCGGTACAGTAATCTGCTGATCTCTGGAACATACCAAGGAGGACATTGAGTGACAACATCTATAATCCCCTTAATCTCTATATTCATAGTGTCTAATCTCCTTGAGTTACACTGGTAACATAAGTCTATCTCTTAGAGTTACTTTTATCATTAATAGCACAAAAATGTATTATTTATAGGGCCAAATGCAAGCTCTTGAGGCATATAAAGTGGATTAATAAGGTTGGCTCAGCGTTAAGCTATGCCAGAGCCGAGTCCAAATTTTATTCCGGTACAGGGATGACTTTCTATGTGGCCTCTCTGGCTCTGGAGCTAATTTGGATGCTGAGTAGCCCCGCAGGTATTTATATGTAGCGTTTGGTATTTTTACTGGGTCCTATTCTTCTCCCTTGGATCACCTAAAATGGTTAAGAATTTTCTAGTGGGATTAAGGTTGTGATCTCTGGGGAGGGGTGGGACATCTGCTCTCGGTTATTTTTGTGTTAGCCGCTTCCCCTTAAATGTATGTTCACAAATGAGCCACAGCCTTATCAGCTGGGGTTGAGGGAAGACTGGTCTAGGTGCTGCTCCTGAACTTGGTCTCTGAGCCATGGCTTCCCATAGACACTCAGGTAAAAACTTAATGCTCTTTATCTTATATTGAGCACAGTTTTGTTAGGGCAGTGAATCCGTCATTTGGCTAAAAGATGGTTTTTGATGAAATGATTTTAGTCTTGTCTGAATAGTAAATAAATTATAGCTTGTCTCTGTTTTGCCTTTGCCTTTCATGCTATTTCAAAGACAAAATATTGTTCAAGTACAATGAGCAGTTTGAGTGGCTTATTTTAAAAGAAGGAAATAAACATGTTACCACTATATTTTACCTTTTCAGGACGTCTCATGAAACTATAAGAGATTGTGTGAGGAAAGGTTTTCTGGTTAGGAATTTTGGCTTTCTTTTTTATAAGATACAATTCTTCATCTTGACAGTACTTTACATCCAAGGTGTTTGGAGAAGGTATATCGAATGTGGAGCCGGAAGGAGGAACATTTGTAACTAAAAAAGTGCATAATGACCTAGCACATCTTCTCCCTTTTGCTGACAATGTTTTAAATCTTCCCAAAGTAACAGCTATGTTCCTTTTGATATGATAAGTATGTTATTAATTGTTTTTAGCAGAAAAAGGGGCACATTTTGGACTCCTTGGGCCATGAGCATTTTCTTCTGGTTTTGTAACCTTACAATTAAGGAAGCCCTTTGGCCATCGACAAGGAATCTATGAACTAGGGGCTGAGGGGACAGAAGTCCAGTTATTTGAAGCCAGGAGGGTGGCTGTGGCCCTGTGGCCCTCTGCCTAAGTAATGGTTCCCTTTCTTGGAGCTGGTAAAGTCAGACAGTTAGGTATAAAGAAGGCACTTCGTCCTATCTCCCAGCTTTCAGATTAAGGGACAAAGTCATTATCTATGTGGTTTTTTTTTTTTTAAATCATTTTTTAAAAACTCGCTGCCTGTCAATAGTTAAACAATGGAAATACTTTAGGAAATTTCTCTTTTTGGGGTTTTAAAGTAAATATGCGGCAATGGAATTCCCTACCTTAATGAATTAATATGTAATGTCTTCCCTGTTCCCAAGTGTTCAAAAGCTGTTTTTTTTTTTTTTTTTTGTTTTGGTTTTTTTTTTTTCCCAACCCTCAGGAGCTGTTTCACAAACATGATACCAAATGCTTGAGATTGTGGTTATCAGCCAAGATACACATTCTCTGGGTGTAGGCAAACTAGTCAGCTGTACTAGTTGTCCTGATGAACCTTAAATGCTTGTTACCTGGTAGAATAACTCTTCATTTTGTTTACTAATTGACAGAATAGTGACAGAAAGTTTAAAAGTTTAAGTAGTGACCGAAAGTTTATAGCATACCCAACCTTGGGTTTTAAATTGCACCAGATTCTTATGTCATTCTTGTGTACGTAAGTCTGGAGGCTATAATAACTAAATAAACATGTTACCACTATATTTTTACCTTTTTCAGGACGTCTCATGAAACTATAAGAGTGGCTAAATGAGACCAATTATTTATACCTTTTAGATGATTTTTGAATTCAGGAAATTGCATTTTGTATTGCATTAGGTTAATAGGTTCATGAAAGCAGAGAAGAATCGGTCCATGAGAGAGAGAAGTCCTCATAGAAAATCAGTGTTGCCCTGAAACGGGCTCAGTATGGGCAAAATAGAAGCTGGATAATTGAATCCAAATTCATTTTTAGTGGCTATCCATATACTGAGAGGACATGTCAAGGACAAAAAAAAGTATACTCCTGACATTGAAGACTTTCAGTCTGCAAAATTATGTAGATTCAATTTCTTTAGCCTTTGGCCTTTCAAGTCAAAGACCAGGATCGGGGTGTGGAGGGGGATCAGGTCACTTGACATATTACACAGCCATCGATTCCCTTCACCAGCCACTACTTAGTGGGCTGCACAAGCCCGCCCGTCTTTTCTCGGGGCAGGGATGGAAAATGAGAGGGTAGGATGAGAGGAGAGTAATCCAACTGGATTGGCTTCTTAAAATTCAGAAGATTTGGGTGAGGGTGAAACTGAACATTTTGTACTTTTAATGACCACCAAATGACTGCCTACCACTTCACCACAGCTGGAGAAACTAAAAACACATGCTCTTTTGCAGCTGGGTCAGAAATGCTTTTTTTCCCATATGAAAGAGGGGCTGCGCTGCACATAATCTGTGCAACATTATGAAAATCTTCATATACAGACAAAATGGTACTAGAATCGAATCTGGACTGCAGGAAGTTCAGTGGCACATAATTTTCTTTTGATAATCTATATCGAACCCTCCTGACACCTGATATAATCTAAAATGGCATTAGTTATACATCAGTGACCCAAAAAAGATTTGTTTTTTTCTAAATGCAGCATACCAGTGAAGTTGCTAATAACATTGACTCATTCTGTACACGTTCTGTTTTGAAGGGAAAAAAACACTTTCTGATTTTGTATGAAATTGTATGAAAGACTACTTTTCAGCCGTGACTCATGAGCTTCGTCTCATTGCAGCTCCTTAGGTATTTATTCCCAAATGTCTGACGACACCTCCAGGTGCATTAGCATGTCTGCTACACAAGTGTCCTATTCATCGGCTAAGGCTTCGCTCCATTTGTTGAATGTTCTGAGGAAAGCATTATACCCTTTCTTTAGAAGCCAGTGTTTATATGTGGAGTCACTAATGTACTGGTATGTTGGATTTAGTGATGAACAGATCTGAAATAACCTGATTTTTTTCCATTTGGGTTGTTGTTCATTGTTTACACTGTACATTACACCCTTCACAGAAAGCACATAGAAAATGCTACCTACTGATGATATTCACGTTCTCCTTAAACACTCATAGTTTGATCAACTCAGGCATGAGGGAGAAAATGAACACTAGGAAGAAATACATGAGAAAATACATGTAAAAACACGAGCAAGATATATTAAATACAAATCAAATCTTCTTTAATGAGAGGTTTATAGTAAAAAAAGAAAAAATCAAATGTTGTTATATTACTCGTATGTGTACATGATTAAATCGAAAGCCAAAATTTTTAATTAAGATACTGAGGTTTATTTAGGCACCTCTCAGCATGTTGGATGTAGTTCAGGAATTTTCTGAAAAAGGAAGCTTGTTTATTAAGTGAAAAAATGATGTGTCTTTTGAAGCAGGCATAGAAATTCAGGCTACTCTTTTGGAATAAATATCTAAAATTCTATCACCCAGCCACATTTCTAACTGCATTCTAAGCTTGTAAAAACTTTTTAATTTAATTAATTTTAAAAATTAAATTATTTAATGCTTTCTGTCTTAGAAAATGAGGGGACATTTATGTTACCCTAAGGTGTAGGTTAGACTTCAGTACCTTACACGTCATATAAGATGATTTTTAAAATCAGGAAATAGCATGTCATATTGCATTAGGTTCTTAAGTTCATGAAAGCAGAGGAGAATAGGCCCAACAAAGAAGAGAAGTCCTTACAGAAAGGAAATCAGTGTGATCCTGAAATAGGCTTGGTATGGACAAAATGGAGGCTCACATAATTGGNTTTTGTTTTGTTTTGTTTTGTTTTTTTCCCAACCCTCAGGAGCTGTTTCACAAACATGATACCAAATGCTTGAGATTGTGGTTATCAGCCAAGATACACATTCTCTGGGTGTAGGCAAACTAGTCAGCTGTACTAGTTGTCCTGATGAACCTTAAATGCTTGTTACCTGGTAGAATAACTCTTCATTTTGTTTACTAATTGACAGAATAGTGACAGAAAGTTTAAAAGTTTAAGTAGTGACCGAAAGTTTATAGCATACCCAACCTTGGGTTTTAAATTGCACCAGATTCTTATGTCATTCTTGTGTACGTAAGTCTGGAGGCTATAATAACTAAATAAACATGTTACCACTATATTTTTACCTTTTTCAGGACGTCTCATGAAACTATAAGAGTGGCTAAATGAGACCAATTATTTATACCTTTTAGATGATTTTTGAATTCAGGAAATTGCATTTTGTATTGCATTAGGTTAATAGGTTCATGAAAGCAGAGAAGAATCGGTCCATGAGAGAGAGAAGTCCTCATAGAAAATCAGTGTTGCCCTGAAACGGGCTCAGTATGGGCAAAATAGAAGCTGGATAATTGAATCCAAATTCATTTTTAGTGGCTATCCATATACTGAGAGGACATGTCAAGGACAAAAAAAAGTATACTCCTGACATTGAAGACTTTCAGTCTGCAAAATTATGTAGATTCAATTTCTTTAGCCTTTGGCCTTTCAAGTCAAAGACCAGGATCGGGGTGTGGAGGGGGATCAGGTCACTTGACATATTACACAGCCATCGATTCCCTTCACCAGCCACTACTTAGTGGGCTGCACAAGCCCGCCCGTCTTTTCTCGGGGCAGGGATGGAAAATGAGAGGGTAGGATGAGAGGAGAGTAATCCAACTGGATTGGCTTCTTAAAATTCAGAAGATTTGGGTGAGGGTGAAACTGAACATTTTGTACTTTTAATGACCACCAAATGACTGCCTACCACTTCACCACAGCTGGAGAAACTAAAAACACATGCTCTTTTGCAGCTGGGTCAGAAATGCTTTTTTTCCCATATGAAAGAGGGGCTGCGCTGCACATAATCTGTGCAACATTATGAAAAATCTTCATATACAGACAAAATGGTACTAGAATCGAATCTGGACTGCAGGAAGTTCAGTGGCACATAATTTTTCTTTTGATAATCTATATCGAACCCTCCTGACACCTGATATAATCTAAAATGGCATTAGTTATACATCAGTGACCCAAAAAAGATTTGTTTTTTTCTAAATGCAGCATACCAGTGAAGTTGCTAATAACATTGACTCATTCTGTACACGTTCTGTTTTGAAGGGAAAAAAACACTTTCTGATTTTTGTATGAAATTGTATGAAAGACTACTTTTCAGCCGTGACTCATGAGCTTCGTCTCATTGCAGCTCCTTAGGTATTTATTCCCAAATGTCTGACGACACCTCCAGGTGCATTAGCATGTCTGCTACACAAGTGTCCTATTCATCGGCTAAGGCTTCGCTCCATTTGTTGAATGTTCTGAGGAAAGCATTATACCCTTTCTTTAGAAGCCAGTGTTTATATGTGGAGTCACTAATGTACTGGTATGTTGGATTTAGTGATGAACAGATCTGAAATAACCTGATTTTTTTCCATTTGGGTTGTTGTTCATTGTTTACACTGTACATTACACCCTTCACAGAAAGCACATAGAAAAATGCTACCTACTGATGATATTCACGTTCTCCTTAAACACTCATAGTTTGATCAACTCAGGCATGAGGGAGAAAATGAACACTAGGAAGAAATACATGAGAAAATACATGTAAAAACACGAGCAAGATATATTAAATACAAATCAAATCTTCTTTAATGAGAGGTTTATAGTAAAAAAAGAAAAAATCAAATGTTGTTATATTACTCGTATGTGTACATGATTAAATCGAAAGCCAAAATTTTTAATTAAGATACTGAGGTTTATTTAGGCACCTCTCAGCATGTTGGATGTAGTTCAGGAATTTTCTGAAAAAGGAAGCTTGTTTATTAAGTGAAAAAATGATGTGTCTTTTGAAGCAGGCATAGAAATTCAGGCTACTCTTTTGGAATAAATATCTAAAATTCTATCACCCAGCCACATTTCTAACTGCATTCTAAGCTTGTAAAACTTTTAATTTAATTAATTTTAAAATTAAATTATTTAATGCTTTCTGTCTTAGAAAATGAGGGGACATTTATGTTACCCTAAGGTGTAGGTTAGACTTCAGTACCTTACACGTCATATAAGATGATTTTAAAATCAGGAAATAGCATGTCATATTGCATTAGGTTCTTAAGTTCATGAAAGCAGAGGAGAATAGGCCCAACAAAGAAGAGAAGTCCTTACAGAAAGGAAATCAGTGTGATCCTGAAATAGGCTTGGTATGGACAAAATGGAGGCTCACATAATTGGATCAGAAGCCACTTTCAGTGACTGTCCACATACCGAAGTTTTAGAAACTTAGTTGTGGTAACTTATTTCCATCTGTCAATTAGCAGGCATATACTGAGTGATTTCTGTATACAAGGCCCTGGATTAGGTACTAGGGCCCCTAGTGTATGAGCAGAACTTTTTGTGATAGAGAAACCTCACTTGTTAGCACTAAGGAATATATCCAAGTCACTCGGCACCAAAGTATGTTAGCAGCAGGGAATCTGTGTGGGTCTGTAGCAACCTCAGGTCTTGCCTCCTCAAGGAAGAACAAGGCAGAGGGAGAAGCCAAGGCAGCTTTTAGAGCAGGAGTGAAAGTATTAAAAAGTTTTAGAGCAGGAGGCCGGGCACGGTGGCTCACGCCTGTAATGCCGGCACTTTGGGAGGCTGAGACGGGTGGATCACTTGAGGTTGGGAGTTGGAGACCAGCCTGGTCAACATCGTGAAACCGTGTCTCTACTAAAAATACAAAAATTAGCCAGGCCTGGTGGTGCATGCCTATAATCCCAGCTACTTGGGAGGCTGAGGCAGAAGAATTGCTTGAACCTGGGAGGCGGAAGTTGCAGTGAACAGAGATTGATCGCACCATTGCACTCCAGCCTGGGTGACAGAGTGAGACTCCATCTCAAAAGAAAAAAAAAAGTTTTAGAGCAGGAATGAAAGTAAAGTACACTTAGAAGATGACCAAGCAGGCTACTTGAGAGATTCAAGTGCGTGGTTTGACCTTTGACCTGGGCTTTTGGGTGTTATATTACTTCTCTCCTAATTCTTCCCTTGGGGTGGGCTGTCTGCATGCCCAGTGGCCCTCCAGCACTTGGGAAGCGCCGCATGCGTGTGGTGTTTACTGAAGTTGTGTGCATGCTTACTTTAAGCGATTTTTTCCCTTAGCAGTGGAGCATTCCCAGACGTAGGTCTTACACCCGTTAGACGCCGCCATTTTGCCTCTTAGTGCACATGCTTGAGCCCACTCACCCAACTCCTGAGATCTCATGGGGACGCGGCTGATCATCAGTTTCAGGTGTTTCTGTTTGTTAGGGACCGTGTTTCCTTGGTGCCAGCTGCAACCAATTATTGTTTTAGGGCGAGATAGTTTAACAACCATCTGACCTTCACCTGATGGCTGCCTGACATTCCTGGTTCAGAGGGCGCCCTCTCTTGCCTTGCTCATGTCTAATACCTACTCTAGCATCCCTACTATGTAGAGATTAGGGCTACACCGAAACATTAAAATTAGTCAAAGAGCTGCCCAAGGGCAAACATGCCCTCCACAAAGACAGGTGGTAAGGGAAGAAGCATTGTGATATATGTAGCAAATGTTTCATTCAGTGATGGCTGACACGCCCATTCCCAGATAACAGCAATAGGTCAAGGCAAACGTATCTAGAAGTTTTGGAAGATTAAAAGCCTTCACATTTCATGTACTTAGAAACACCTAAGGGGATAAAAAATTATTCCCTAAGAGATAAATGCCTAAGTACATGTAATTCTGTAAGGTTAAAGAGAGCCCAAAAGAAGAGGTAAAATGCTGGCCGGTCATGGTGGCTCACGCCTGCAATCCCAACAATTTGGGAGGCCAAGGTGGGCAGATCACTTGAGGTTGGGAGTTCAAGACCAGCCTGGCTGACATGGCGAAACCCTGTCTCTACTAAAAATACAAAAATTAGCCAGGCGTGGTGGCATTCACTTATAGTCCTAGCTACTCAGGAGGCTAAGGTAGGAGAATTGCTTGAAACCAGGAGGTGGAGGTTGCAGTGAGCCAAGACTGCACCACTACACTTCAGCCTGGGTAACAGAGTGAGACCCTGTCTCAACAACAACAACAACAACAAAGAGGTAAAATGTTATCTTTATTTTTCCCTATTCTCTCATTCCTAACAAAAGAAAAGAAAGTGCATGCTGGGCCGGGCGCGGTGGCTCATGCCTGTAAAATGCACTTTGGGAGGCCAAGGCGGGTGGATCACGAGGTCAGGAGATTGAGACCATCCTGGCCAACATGGTGAAACCCCGTCTCTACTAAAAATACAAAAATTAGCTGGGCGTGGTGGCACGTGCCTGTAGTCCCAGCTACTCAGGAGGCTGAGGCAGGAGAATCACTTGAGCCCAGGAGGCAGAGGTTACAGTGAGCCGAGATTGNAAAAAAAAAAAAAAAAAAAAAAAAAAGAAAAGAAAAAGAAAGGGCAAGCTTTTCTCTCTCCTCATGAAGTCAAAGCTTGACAATAGCTCAGACTTTTAGGGAGCCCACACTCAGGATCTTTGCACGTGTGTCTCAGCATTGTCATTTATAAGCTGACTTTTTAGAGTGGTTTTGGTCTTGTGCACATCAGCACATCATTCATATTTTATACAAAATTGTGATGTGATCAGTATCTCCTCCAACTTCATGCTGAGTGCACTGCGTGCATGAGGGTTTGAAATCGTTTTGTAACAAATAATCATAAATTTAGAAGTACATGATGTAAGCTAATTTGGGTTGCCCAGAATTCCACTTAATTTGATTTATTGCAAAACAAGTACGAAAGTTCATGAATTTGACATAGACATTGTTAACATACTTTAAGTATTTCTAGCCTGTTTACCTATTACGCAATAAGTCCAACATTCCTAGAAGTGCCTATTTTATCTTGACTAATTGTTTCCACACACATTAAAAGGACTCAAGTGAATTGTAGAAATCAATTCTAAAAGAATATGCCCTTTGAAATGATTCTCCATCTGGATACAGACTGTAGGTTTAAGTATACAATGGTAGGGAATCTAAGGTGTAAGGTGACCCTAGAGTTTTCAAACTACAGAGTGAAAAAATCTTGCCTAAAGCTAGGATTCAAAAATACCAAGAGATGAAACTCTTCTTATGGATCCTGTTAACTGAGGGTTGATTCATTTAATTTTCCTTTTGCTTGGTTTAAGACCATGTACTATAGGAATGATACAGTGGCCAGTGACTTCATTGTCTGACATTTTCAGCACCCTTTGTTACTTCCGTCTTCACTGGTGAGTCGTGGATTATTTTATCATCTGGATGCTTAGAACTCTGAGCAAGTCATGTTCTAGAACTAGGAGACTAAACGATGAAGAACTTTGCACTGGTAATGTGAAAGTTCTGAAAGCGTGTGGTTTTAAAGTGTGAAAAACATGGCAGGTAAGATCTCTCAGGTACTCTGAACCATAATGCAGTCTTTCTTCTCTTCAAAACCTCTACTTCTAAATAGCATTCATTGTGTTTTCTAGTGTTTTTTCTTTTGTGTATGACACTAGTTAACCTATATTTTTTTACCATAAAGCTAGGACTGAAATACTAAGAGGTTTGACTCACCTTAGGTGGAACTTTATCTAGTACTTTAACGTAGAAATATTTGGAATCAATTTCTGCTGATAAAGGTATCAAAAGCAAGCGATACTAAAACGAGTAGGTTCAAAGTTGTATACTAAATAGAGAGACTTTGGCAAGAGAGAATGAGGGATTTTCAAATATGGTCCAGAAGATAGTCTCTGAAAGGCTAAACCAGCAATGGTTACTAGCCATGCAGGAAGCCAGTGCTATCTAATCTTACAAATTCTGTTTTCCTGCCAAATGGCATTTAGGAGCAACTGATAATTTATTTCTTGCCACTTGCTGTTACTGGAGATTTATTTAGTTTTTCAACTCAACTCAGCCCTTAACAAGAAAGCAAGTCTTTGTTGATGGCACAATATTATCAGTATGGCAAAGCTAAGACGAGGCTTCTATGTGATACTGGAAAGACCAGCAAGAATGGATTAAGGAGAGTGATTTTCCATATGCTGTCACTGTGACAGGTACTTTTCTCTATAGACACAGAGGCTAAAAGCAGTTTAAAAGCTGCCTTACCTAAACAGTACATAGTTCAAGGAGATAGACCCTGTGTCCATTGCGTTTCTAGTTTTTGTTTCTAACCCATTATATAAAGGAACATCCCAGTTTGCCTTTTAGAGAAAAGTTCAAGTAAGAACCATTCTCTGGTCTTGCTAAGTCTCTTAATTGTGACACAACTGTCCTAAGCAACTGTCCTTGCACAAGAATGTCACTCATCTGCTTCATCTGCCAACTCCTTGGAGATGAGGGGGGTCTGTGTGTCAGCAGGAGGCAGAAGGCCCTGTGGCTCATCCAGTGGCCTGATTTCCTTTGTTTGGAGGCTTGGTTCTGAGTGAGAGTTCAACAGCCTTTGCCCAGGCGGCTTCTCAAACACAGGGTGTGGTTTCCTTAGCTCACTCTCTGCTGTTTGGTTGCTCATGGCAACAGGATCCAAATAACTTGGACATGTGTTTGTATAAAAAAAAAACCTGGGAATGGAACCTAAAGTGAGAGTTTGGGGCTTTCAGTTAGTGGAAGAGCTGCGGTGAGTACCAGGCAACTGCTCATTTATTTTCTCTCATTCTTTCTCTCTAAATTACACTGGATGTTTGCTAGCACAATAACCATGTTTGTGGATAGTTTTAGAAAATAGTCTCAATTCTCGTGTTTCCTGTGCAAATGAAATAATTGCTATCTATTTACCCGTGTAAATTTCTTTTCAGGGGAGAGGAACAAATTAGCATATGTTTAAAGAAGTTGAAAGCTAATAGAAACTCATATTTGGTACCTTTTGGTGGCAGGATTCTATAGGAAATGCCTTGGCAAAGGAAGCCGCAGAGTGCCTCAGTAATGCTTGGGATTGCAGGCGTGTTGTCTAGGGCCACAGCCGGGGAGGGGACCAGGGAGGGAAAACGGGCTGTTCATACGGAGGGAGTGGAAGGGATTCTTGGAATAATTTTTTCCAGACTCTATTTTAAGATTATAATTTTTAAGACAGCAAATATCCCAAATGGTAATACTGGTTACACTTCTGTGAGCATATTGATTCTCACTCGCTTGACTCAAGTGGGGCTTTGATTTTGGTCACAAAGCCACCCGTGACTATGACAAATAATTCAAGGTTGCCAAACTTGCTTGTGCCAATTGACAATGCTGTTTATGTAAGTCCTCTCTTGCTATATTGCTCTGCCCTCAAAAGTCAGTAAACTGTCTTGGACCAAACTCTTTAGGGTCTATTCAGGGATTTAACACTTTTCTGCTAGATTGCAAGTAAATTTAAACACGTTAAACAAATTAACAAGGATTGCTTAGGTGCCTGGTGTGGTACAGAATGAGCTGTCAGTTTCTATTCTGATGAATAGAATTTTATAGATAGGAGGAACGGGAGGCCTCCAGAGGATACTACCCTCCCTAAAAAGTGACGGAGGAAGAGCTGAAAGCGGGCCGAGAGGCTTCTTGATGACCACATGGTGGTCTTAGAGAAGCTGCTGCCTGCAGGCGGGGCTCCTGCTTTTCTGCACCCCTTTGAGCCTCTGCCCCACACTCTTCCTTTGTACAAAACAACTGCTTCTTGCCTGCCCCATCACACCCCCTCCACTCCATTGGGTCACTGCTCAATAGCACAATAGGACTGCTCAGCCATACCTCCCAGCATCCTGTCCCCTATCCGGTGACTCGGCCAACACAGGCTCTGTTCCACTTGCCCCGCTCCGTGTCTTTTGTGAATCAGCACAGTTGGTATATCTGAGCAGGGGCTTCTACCATCTCCCCAAGGGAATCACTAGCCATCGGCCTTCTGGCCCCATGGGGGCACTTTTGTTCCTGGAATCATAGTGAAGTATCTGTTGTCTTGGTGCCTGGTCGTCAGCTGGGCTGAAGGGGAAGCTGGGTCCTGGTCCCCAGACCCATGGACTCCAAGGTAGCATTGCGCCGGTGCCTCTGGGAGCCACTGCTCAGGGTGCTGGGGCATTTCCAGTGGTCATTTGTCCTGCCTGCTTGCCCCCGCAGGTCCCTCCAGCTATAAGGTGGGCACCATGGCGGAGAAGTTTGACTGCCACTACTGCAGGGACCCCTTGCAGGGGAAGAAGTATGTGCAAAAGGATGGCCACCACTGCTGCCTGAAATGCTTTGACAAGTTCTGTGCCAACACCTGTGTGGAATGCCGCAAGCCCATCGGTGCGGACTCCAAGGTAACGGGCATCCCCATGTGCCAGTGGGAAGGGCTGGGCTTCAGAGTGTCCTTTACCCCCAATCATGGCAGCAGCAGCTGGCTGTTAGGATTTCCCAGCATCACTGCAGCCACCTTGAGGCCTCAAGGAAGCCTCCTCCACTCCCCAGGCCACAGTGGCCCAAGCTGTTTAATGTGGGGCTTGACTGGATGAGTGACAAGGCCCTTGCCAGCTCTTCTGATTGCATTCTAAATATTTCAAGAATTGTGAGATTTTTATCCTCACCTCAGCGTCCCTCCTATCACTCATAAGAACAGTCACTGTGGGGCAGTCCCCAGGTGTAAGGGACTGTGTTATCTCAGTGGTCAGTCCCAGGGAAATTAGCCTTATGGGAGGGCTCCTGCCGCCACCCCCAGCACCCCTCATGGTGGCCCACCCTGTCTGCTTGGTTTCCAGGAGGTGCACTATAAGAACCGCTTCTGGCACGACACCTGCTTCCGCTGTGCCAAGTGCCTTCACCCCTTGGCCAATGAGACCTTTGTGGCCAAGGACAACAAGATCCTGTGCAACAAGTGCACCACTCGGGAGGACTCCCCCAAGTGCAAGGGGTGCTTCAAGGCCATTGTGGCAGGTACTGCCTCCTTCCCACCCCGGGTTCCCAGGGAGGAGGCCCTGAGGGCAGACGTGATGTGGGCTTGCTTAACACGGTGGGGCTAACGTTGCTCTGAGCTGCTTTGAGATATTAGCATATATATGTACACATATACATACACGTATATATGCGTACACATATATGCTCGCACACACGCACACACTCGGAGACTAAAGAACACTGGCGAGAACAGCCTGTGGCAAGAGAATGAAGTGAACAGTATGTAGCGCTTTCTCATTTGGGCGTAGTAAGTGATGAAAGCATGCTTCTTCCTCAGGGTGTCATTCTGGGCCATGTAGTCCCTGATTTAATGTCTAAGTGCACGCAGGGTATAGAGGTGGGGGAGTGGGGCATTCAGGCACTGGATCCTAAAACAATAATGCTGGGGTCCCCGCCCATGACAGAAATCCTGGGTTGGCACAAACATAAGTAGAACACAGGTAGGTTAGTTGGAGGTGTGAGGCCAGTAACTGCAGGGCCTGCATCCCCTCACCTCTGGAGGGCCTGGGGAGGGGAGCTGAGTGGATGCAGCCCCCTGCAGAGCCTGTCAGTGGGGCTATCCAATTGCTTCCCCCTGCAGGAGATCAAAACGTGGAGTACAAGGGGACCGTCTGGCACAAAGACTGCTTCACCTGTAGTAACTGCAAGCAAGTCATCGGGACTGGAAGCTTCTTCCCTAAAGGGGAGGACTTCTACTGCGTGACTTGCCATGAGACCAAGTTTGCCAAGCATTGCGTGAAGTGCAACAAGGTATGCTTTCAAGGGAGTTCTGCATTGACCGTTGTTTCTAGAAGTGTTTGACAGTTTGCAGAGCACTTCCACACACACTATCCCATTCCATCCTCACGACAGCCCTGTGACGTAGGAATTATTATTCCCGTTTTACAGATGAGGA
Organism: Rhinopithecus bieti; assembly: GCF_001698545.2. Taxonomy (NCBI): domain Eukaryota; kingdom Metazoa; phylum Chordata; class Mammalia; order Primates; family Cercopithecidae; genus Rhinopithecus; species Rhinopithecus bieti. The sequence goes on along the minus strand of NW_016820486.1, from coordinate 409,779 downwards.
GATCGTGGATTAGGAAGCAGTGCCGAAGCCAAGTCAGGCTGTCGGTATGCATCCTCAGCCCAGTGGTGTGGGTAGCCCGTACGGCATGCTGAGCTGGGCAGCCCTGGCTCTAGAGGCCTGCCTCCACCACTAAGGGGTTGTGTAACCTCACATAGGGGCTCACCTTCTCCGAGCCTTGGTGTCTTCATCTGTAAAGTGGGGATAATAATAGCCCCTGCCTCCCATGGCCGTTGTGGAGATTAAATGAGATATTGTATACCAAAGCGCCCAGCACAGTGCCTGGCACGCAGTAGGCATTCAACAAAATGGTTGTTGAATCTGAATCCGGTGCTACACTCCCTGGTCTAGGCCATCACATCTGGAGGAATCACTTACCAGGATCAGCCCTGGCATGCCGATTGCTTTGTGTGTGTTACCTGCTCTAAGAAGCTGGCTGGGCAGCGTTTCACCGCTGTGGAGGACCAGTATTACTGCGTGGATTGCTACAAGAACTTTGTGGCCAAGAAGTGTGCTGGATGCAAGAACCCCATCACTGGTAGGCTAAAGAGTCCTTGCTAAGTCTGCCAGGCTAGGTTTTGCGCATGGTAACCATCTCTCATTTTCCTGTCGTCGGTTTCATCCACAAAGGCCCCCAGAGTATGCCCTTCTCCCCTGCTATTGTGGTCCCAAAGGCCCCCCAAGAGTTTGGATTCGTCCCCAGGCCAGGTTAGCCTTTGCAATACAGAACACTTCCTGACTGTTGACTAACAATGCCGAGAGTTCACAAGCCTGAGACCTGCTGGCCAACACCGGCAGGCACTGCTACTTTGCAGGGGGATTCTGCAGGGAGGGGTGGGCGGAGGGTAGAAAGAAGCGGGGAGGGGGAGG
>NW_016820486.1:401042-408760 GCF_001698545.2 Rhinopithecus bieti | reverse complement strand
TGGGGAGGTGGGGAAGGGAAAGGGGAAGGGAGGCCGAAGAGTGATAATCTGGGATTGTAATACCCCATAGCTGAAGGCTAGTTCAGAGATGCCTGTTGGCAGGATTTCTTTTTTGTTTTGTTTTTTGGTTTGCTGTTTATTTGTTTTTGCGATCAGCAAAGCTAATCACTTCATTCCTCATCTCGCGGCCGCGATCCACGTGCCCTGGGCCCTTTCCCTTGCCTCCAATTTTCCCATCTTCCCGGGGAGCCTTGAAATGTACATTTGAGAAGACTTTTGCCATCCTCAGGGAAAAGGACTGTGTCAAGAGTGAGCCACCCAGTCTCTAAAGCTAGGAAGCCCCCAGTGTGCCACGGGAAACGCTTGCCTCTCACCCTGTTTCCCAGCGCCAACCTCCGGGGCAGGCATCCGGGTGGAGAGAGGACTTGTCCCTCGTGGGTGGTGGTTCTTTATAGAAAAAATCGAAGCTTAGCAGCTCCTCGAGGCCCGGTAAGTGCACACCCTACGAACAGCCCAAGTTTGCCTCCTGGTGGCCACTTTGATGTCATGGCCCTGACCTAAATCAAAGAAACTGGTTATGCTGGGAGGTCGGTGCGCGTCACAGGGCAATAGCGCGGTGGCATGGGAACGTGTGGGGTCTTTACATCAGGGAAGCCCTTGGCCGGGCTCCGGCATCTTCTCAGGTCTTTGAGAGCCATAGCAGGGTTGCGGCGGCATGGGGGACAATGGCGGCGTGGGGGACTGTGCACGATGGAGTGGAGGAGGGGGTCTGGGAGCCAGGCAGACACTGGCTCTTGCGTGCTTGTCAGTCTGTGAGTGGGGCAGGTCGTCATTTTATCTCTCTGAATCGTGGCTTCCTCGCCTGTATTCATTCAGCTGTTTTTCTTGTTTTCTTTCTTTTTTTTTTTTTCTTTTTTTTTTCCCCAGGGTTTGGTAAAGGCTCCAGTGTGGTGGCCTATGAAGGACAATCCTGGCACGACTACTGCTTCCACTGCAAAAAATGCTCCGTGAATCTGGCCAACAAGCGCTTTGTTTTCCACCAGGAGCAAGTGTATTGCCCCGACTGTGCCAAAAAGCTGTAAACTGACAGGGGCTCCTGTCCTGTAAAATGGCATTTGAATCTCGTTCTTTGTGTCCTTACTTTCTGCCCTATACCATCAATAGGGGAAGAGTGGTCCTTCCCCTCTTTAAAGTTCTCCTTCCGTCTTTTCTCCCATTTTACAGTATTACTCAAATAAGGGCACACAGTGATCATATTAGCATTTAGTAAAAAGCAACCCTGCAGCAAAGTGAATTTCTGTCTGACTGCAATTTAAAAATGAAAACTTAGGTAGATTGACTCTTCTGCATGTTTCTCATAGAGCAGAAAAGTGCTAATCATTTAGCCACTTAGTGATGTAAGCAAGAAGCATAGGAGATAAAGCCCCCACTGAGGTGCCTCTCGTGCCTCAGCTGGGACCCACCGTGTAGACACACGACATGCAAGAGTTGCAGCGGCTGCTCCAACTCACTGCTCACCCTCTTCTGTGAGCAGGAAAAGAACTTACTGACATGCATGGTTTAACTTCCTCATCAGAACTCTGCCCTTCCTTCTGTTCTTTTGTGCTTTCAAATGACTAACACGAATTTCCAGAAAATTAACATTTGAACTTAGCTGTAATTCTAAACTGACCTTTCCCCGTACTAACGTTTGGTTTCCCCGTGTGGCATGTTTTCTGAGCGTTCCTACTTTAAAGCATGGAACATGCAGGTGATTTGGGAAGTGTAGACAGACAGACCTGAGAAAACGAGCCTGTTTCAGAGGAACATCGTCACAACGAATACTTCTGGAAGCTTAACAAAACTAACCCTGCTGTCCTTTTATTGTTTTAATTAACATTTTAATTGATAGCAAAATAGTTTATGGGTTTGGAAACTTGCATGAAAATATTTTAGCCCCTCACCTATTCCTGCAGTGTTGAAATTCATCCTACAGAAGTAACCGCAAAACTCTAGAGGGGGAGTTGAGCAGGCGCCAGGGCTGCCATCAACATGGATATGACATTTCACAACAGTGACGAGTTGAATCCCTTGTAAAGTAGTAGTTGTCTGCTCTTTGTCCATGTGTTAATGAGGACTGCAACGTCCCTTCTCTTGTGATTCCTAGGACTTTTCCTCAAGAGGAAATCTGGATTTCCACCTACCGCTTACCTGAAATGCAGGATCACCTACTTACTGTATTCTACATTATTATATGACATAGTATAATGAGACAATATCAAAAGTAAACATGTAATGACAGTACATACTAACATTCTTGTAGGAGTGGTTAGAGAAGCTGATGCCTCATTTCTACATTCTGTCATTAGCTATTATCATCTAACGTTTCAGTGTATCCTTACAGAAATAAAGCAGCATATGAATAACCTGCCTCCTGTCTTTTCATTCTGCCTGGTGGACTCGCTATAAGGTGATACTCCTAATCCAGAAACCCAAATGACTTATTTTCCTTCCAGGATATACTCAGTTCAGTGCAGGTGCACGAAACATAGGAATTACAAACAAACCTGTAAAACCACATTTGATTGACAAATAAATACATAAAAATGGAAACCACTCTGACCTGAAATAGTATTTCCCAGATTTTCACATCCCTGAAAAAGGATGAATTGGTTTGACCAGGGAATTAGGGAGGGAATCCCCGATGAAGCATGGCACTCAGTAGCCATCTTGGTCCCTGTTTGTTGGGTGCTACCTCGCTATGCCTTTCCCCTTGTGCCCTCTGGAACCTGGGGTCCGGGTTGAACGTGACCATCTCAACTGTGGCTGCCTCCACCTGCCAGCTGAATGACACCCTCGCTCCTTGTGGATGTGACTCACTAAGGAGGCTGCCCATTTGGGCCCATGCACTTCAGTTGGGGGCAACATGCAGGGATGTTGTGGGCAGAGGCAGGGGTTGGCCCGTCATTGAGGCTCCCCAGTTGCCACTGCTTCTAGACTAGCACCACACACTAGTGTCTTTTCTTCACCTCTGAGGCTTGTGTTCTTGGGTCATCCAACCTGTCTACACCCATGTGGCCCTTACGGCACAGCACAAGAGGCCCCATTCGACAGGTGTCTGCTGCACTCTCCTCCCGGTGGAAGGGGCTTCACACCATAAGGGCCCCTGCAAGCAGAACTGGGTGGGAGGAGGAGGTGTTAGTCTTAACTGGGCCTCATGCTGAGGGTAATGAAAGCAAAGGGCAGAAGCCCTTTGGTGCTAATGTTTGCCTTCTGAGAAGGGAACAACCTGTCAGCAAGAAACTGTGAGCACTTTTAGGAATGTGGCACATCCGCTTGTGTGTGTTTCCTTACAGAAATTCGCCATGAAAACCTTGAAATCAATGAAGTCTGTCTAGTCATGTGGGGCCTCAGGGACATGAGGCTGGGTCAGGGGATGGGAAGTGGCTGCCCTCACTGCTCCCAAAGGACTGGGCTGAGTTCCCAAGGCTACAGCAAGGAAAGGAGCCCCACTGGGACAGGGGAGAGGAGACAGGCCTGGGATGGAGAGGGGACCCCATCTGCCTTCATTAAGGGCTTTGGCCCCGGCTTATGCTCTCGATCCGCTTCGGCTGAGCCCTGGGCCTTCAGCATCCAGACGCATGCTCCCCTGCCTACCCACGTGCTCTTTCCCATTCCGGAACTCTTCCTCACTGTGACAGTTCCTTGCCCTCCAGTCTTCAGTCCACCCTCCTTCTCAGCCCCTTCCCACCCTAACGCCCCTCCCCATCTGCCCTAGATTCTATGGTCTGCATTTCATTCATTTCCCTCCTCACTCCTGTTATCCCTTTGCCCTTCTAGCCTGCTTGGCCTGCAAAACCTGAGTGGATGGCTCGAGCTCTGCTGAGGAAAAGCACCCTGGTCTAAAATTCCCAGTCCCACCACTCTTGCCACTTGGCCCAAAGTCCCAAGACCACCTCCACCACCTTCCTCACCCAGGAGATTGAGGTCTATCCGGAGTCAGCTTCTAGCTATTGCTTGCTTCGTGATGCCTGCCTGTCCTTCACACTTCAGCATCTGGTGAAGCACCTACACACATCAGAACCGACAGGCACCATCACTCCCATTTCCCAGATGAGAAAACAGAGGTTAAGAAGCTTGCGTAAGGTCACACAGCTAATAAGTGACAAGCCACACCCTAGACACACCTCTAGCATATCACTCGACACTAAATTGTCGTAAAAATAAGACACATCACAATAAAACCGTCATGCACAGTGCTCAGTACTTAGAAGGCATTTGTTTGTTGAATACGTGATTTTAAGTGACACCCCTAAGGCTCAGGAGAAATGAGGGTAAATTTCCACTTAACAGTTTGTCAGCAGAGAAATATTTTCTCCCTCATAATGAATGGGATCAGAACATCAAGAACCTCTCTACTTGTGATTAACAGGGTGGGCTCTGGCACCAGGCTGCCAGGGTTCAAATCCTGGCTGCTCTGCCATTTTCTAGTCATGAGACCTTGGGCAAGTGAACCTCTCTGAGCTTGATTCTTCACCTGTGAGACCTAAAATTTCTACTTTGCAGAATCCCATGTTGGGGACATAATACAAGTGCTTACTGAGGGGACTGGCACCCAGTAAACACACTAAATGCCAACAAGTATTTCATCCCCAGCACCAAAGACACTGCTCTGGTGTCTGTGACCTACCCTGCAAGCCTCAAGACACTATGTTCACTCCCAAAGCAGTGTGGGGTGTTGGCTTGAGGGACAAACTTGGGTTTGAATATCAGCTCTGCCTCTTTCCAGCTGTGTGATCTGGAACAAATGCTGCTCTCCACAAATTTCAGTGTCCTCATAGGCATAAATGAGTACCTACACCTCATAGAGTTGTTGTGAGCATTGAAAATGCCTGGCTGGGCACGGTGGCTCACGCCTGTAATCCCAGCACTTTGGGAGGCTGAGGCGGGCAGATCACCTGAGGTCAGGAGTTCGAGACCAGCCTGGCCAACATGGTGAAACCCTGTCTCTACTAAAAATACACAAACCAACCAAGTGTTGTGGTGTGTGCCTGTAGTCCCAGCTGCTTAGGAGGCTGAGGTGGATGAATCGCTTAAACCTGGGAGGCGGAGGTTGCAGTGAGTCGAGATCATGCCACTGCATTCCAGCCTGGGAAACAGAGTGAGACTCTGTCTCAAAAACACAAAACAAACAAACAGAAAAAAAAGAAAATGCCTATCAAGTACCTGGCATATTGCACATGTAAACCGAACTGCAATGATTACAACACATTTGGGGAAATTAGAATCAGATGGGTACCGAGGACCCATCTGGAAACACTGTAACTGCAATGGTGAGGGGACCAAAGGCAAGGAGGCTGTTTTGGGGCCTGTTTCGACCAACCAGGCTAGCCAGGCACTGGAGGGGTGGGGTCACTGAAGATGACAGAATTGCCCCGACATGATAAAATGTCATGCACAGTCCGCCTCCACGCTCTGGCTCCTTGGCCCTAGCTGCTGTTTTATGCCTCCTGATCCCTCTGGCTCTGGCTCCAAGGAGTTAGAGGTGTTGGAGAGCAGTGGAGTCTCAAAACTGAAAAGGCTGCAGAGATTGTAGCACAGCTCCATCATTTGACAGACAAGGAACAGGGATCAGAGTAGAGCAACAACGTGCATAATGTCACATGTGAGCTAGCAGCCCTCTCAGCTGGGTTCAGGTCTTCAGGGCCCTGTCTGGCATTCTTTATGGTATTTCACACTGCATTCTTGTGGTTTTGAGGGATTGGAGCAGTTAAAAAACTTCATTCCACATGCAGTGTCTACAATGACACAGGCATAGAAAATGCGCTGATCTGCAGAATCCTCTGGTAGAGGCCAGGGGTCTGTCCCTCTGCGTAGAGGACACCAGGATGGGAAATGCAAGGCAGCAATGCGCGAGGGGAAGGCTAGGTCAATGTCCATCACCTTGGCCTTGTAAACAGGAACATCCTGGTAGACAGTTTCAATGGATGGATCAACAGGACCTGGCGCCAAACTTGGCAGTGAAGAGTTTCCAGCTCAGATGAGACACAGGGAGGTGATATGTTTGACAGGAATGGGATGTGCCTAGTTTGTGCTGATTCAAAAGTATATAGAATGCTCTAGCATGTTCAGTGGGGAATGGCTACCACCATTCTCATAAGACCAGACCCCAAAGACTGGGGATAAACAAGGACCTTGCCTTATCAAAAACAAAACCTAGAAAAGCAGAGGTCCCCAACCCTCGGGCCACGGACTGGTGCTGGTCTGTGACCTGTTAGGAACTGGGTCAAAGAGCAGGTGAGTGGCAGGAGAGCAAATCTTCATCTGTATTTACAGTGGCTCCCCATCACTTGCATTGCCGCCTGAGCTCGGCCTCCTGTCAGAGCAGTAGTGGCATTAGATTCTCATAGAAGTGAGAACCCTATTGTGAACCACGCATGTGGCGGATCTAGGTTGTGCACTCCTCATGAGATTCTAATGTCTGATGATGTCACTGTCTACCATCATCCCCAGGTGGGACCGTCTAGTTGCAAGAAAACAAGCTCAGGGTTCCCACTGATTCTACGTTATGGTGAGTTGTATAATTACTTCATTATATATTACAATGTGATAATAGAAATAAAGTGCACAATAAATGTAATGCACTTGAATCATCCTAAAACCAGCACACCATCCCCACCAAAGGTTCATGGAAAAATTGTCTTCCACAAAACCAGTTCCTGGTGCCAAAAAGGCTGGGGACTGCTGGAGTAAAGCATGATTTAAAATTGGAAACTAAACACTCACAGGCAGATGAGAATATTTGTTTTGCCATTCACAGTAACAGTGATGTCGTTAAGAGATGAGTATATAAAAGAGCACAATTAACCGCCTGAGCGTGCACGCCCAGACGTTTCAAAGCAAGAGGGTTTTCCTCATCCAAGGTAAGCACCAAATGTGAGAATTAAAGGGGCGAGGGAGGAGGGAAAGGGGAGTAACCGCTTAAAGGGCACAGATTTTCTTTTCAGGGTGATGAAAATGCTCCAGAACTAGATAGTGGTATTGGATAGCTGCACAGCCTTGTGAATATACACTTTAAAATGGTTACTTTTAGGTTATACGATTTTCATTAGGATAAAAAAAGCAAGATCAGCACCATAAAACAGGGCAAGAAAAAAACAAAAAAATAAAAAAAAAAAAATTCAAAAGATACTGTAGTAATAAGCCTCAACTTATACAAGAGAACCATCACAGGGAAGAGTAACAAGCACTGAAATAATTGCAGGAAGACAACCAGAGCTTGAAAACTCACATCTAGGCTGGGTGTGGTGGCTCATGCCTGTAATCCCAGCACTTTTGGAGGCTGAGGCAGGAAGATCACTTGAGGCCAGGAGTTCAAGATCAGCCTGGGTGACAGGGCAAGACTCCGTCTCCAAAAAAAAAAAAAAAAAAAAAGGAAGACGCCGGGGGGGGGGGGAGGGGGGGAGAGGGGGGGGGGGAGAGGGGGGGGGGGGGGGAGAGGGGGAGAGAGAGAGAGAGAGTGAGAGAGAGAGAGAGAGAGAGTGAGAGAGAGAGAGAGAGAGTGAGAGAGAAAGTGAGAGAGTGAGAGAGAAAGCCAGGTATGGTGCCATGACTGTGGTCCCAGCTACTCAGGAGGCTGAGGTGGGAGGACTGCATAAACCTCAGAGTTTGAGGCTGCAATTAGCTATGATTGTGCCACTGCACTCCAGCCTTGGCCACAGAGTGAGACTTTGTCTCTA
>NW_016820486.1:398756-401032 GCF_001698545.2 Rhinopithecus bieti | reverse complement strand
GTGATGAAAATGCTCCAGAACTAGATAGTGGTATTGGATAGCTGCACAGCCTTGTGAATATACACTTTAAAATGGTTACTTTTAGGTTATACGATTTTCATTAGGATAAAAAAAGCAAGATCAGCACCATAAAACAGGGCAAGAAAAAAACAAGAAATTAAAAAAAAAAAAATTCAAAAGATACTGTAGTAATAAGCCTCAACTTATACAAGAGAACCATCACAGGGAAGAGTAACAAGCACTGAAATAATTGCAGGAAGACAACCAGAGCTTGAAAACTCACATCTAGGCTGGGTGTGGTGGCTCATGCCTGTAATCCCAGCACTTTTGGAGGCTGAGGCAGGAAGATCACTTGAGGCCAGGAGTTCAAGATCAGCCTGGGTGACAGGGCAAGACTCCGTCTCCAAAAAAAAAAAAAAAAAAAAAAGGAAAACGATGGGGGGGGGGGGGGGGAAGATAACTTTGGGGCGTGGGCTTAAAACAACCCCGGGTGACAGGGGCAAACTCCCCCCCCAAAAAAAAAAAAAAAAAAAAGGAAGACGACGGGGAGGGGAGAGAGTGAGAGAGAGAGTGAGAGAGAGAGAGAGAGAGTGAGAGAGAGAGAGAGAGAGTGAGAGAGAAAGTGAGAGAGTGAGAGAGAAAGCCAGGTATGGTGCCATGACTGTGGTCCCAGCTACTCAGGAGGCTGAGGTGGGAGGACTGCATAAACCTCAGAGTTTGAGGCTGCAATTAGCTATGATTGTGCCACTGCACTCCAGCCTTGGCCACAGAGTGAGACTTTGTCTCTAAAACAAACCAACCACCAACCAACCAACCAACCAACTCACGTCTTTCTATTCCAGAAGTGGAACTCTGCCAAATCACCAACTGGATGAAGAGGGAAATCAGAGGATTTGATTCCTGTTCATTGAATTTGCTGGCTGCTTGTGTTCATAGCTTGGCCAACAATTGGTGTTGCCTTTATACCACCACCAGTACACTTTTTTGAGTATTATAATGAAAAAACCCTTGTTTTATCTGCAAAGTTTATTTTATATAGCACACATTTATATGGAACTGTAACGGTATTTTCAACACATGATATTTGTGCAGAAAAATAACAGAAACTCTTTTGTTAGGATGATTGTCTCTGTGTTATACATGAAAGACCTAGTATATAAAATAGTTTTAAACCAAAGGTAACTTTCTCTATTCTATATCAAAAGTACAATACACTGAGTGGCAAAGAACCAGGGAATCTGAAAGAATTACCTCCTTTTACTAATCCAAGACTGGCGGCCAGAAGGAACAGTGGCCTGCTTCGGACTATTTGCAATTCAACACTGAAAACTCGTTATTATTATTAGAATTAATCTGCATTTGAATTTTATGGAATCATAATACTGTGTGTGCATACATACGTGTATGTACATCTGTGTGCATTTCTGTATGCCCATCACGCGGACTCACTGGCAGCCAGTGGCTAGAGAAAGGCAAGCAAAATTTGGTTATATCGCAAGCCTGAGTATATACTCAACGACAGAACTGGAGAGTACAGGCTGAAAAATACTTTAAACATTAAACATTTCGAGGAATTAAACATACCCCATGGGACAACAGCCATGTACTCCTTTATGTACAGAATAAAAATAATATATGTTTCTGTAGATAAACACCAATATGTCCTTCAAAAGGAAACACTGACAAGAGCATGAAAGGTGCTGACTGTTCCAAGATGGGGCTTTACAGGACTCCCAGCATTTGAGGCTATTGGTGCCTGTGTACTCACTGGCACAAATGGGTAGAGTTAAAAATATCCATATATCATGGTAAAATACAATTTATTGGATTTTGCAACCTTTGGTATTTTTATATTAGAAACAATCTGACACAGCTCTTGTGAGTGATCCTGTGGCCTTTGCATAATCTATTATGTTCTCTACAAGATCAACTGTGAGGTTTTAGCTGTCAAAATTGTCACTGGTACACAGAAAAACCATTACTTGGCTGGGCCCAGTGGCTCACACCTGTAATCCCAACACTTTGGGAGGCCAAGACAGGTGGATCACTTGAGGCCAGGGGTTCAAGACCAGCCTGGTGAGCATGGTAAAACCGCATCTCTACTAAAATACAAAAAATTAGCCAGATGTGGTGGCACATGCCTGTAATCCCAGCTACTGGGGAGGCTGAGACAGGAGAATTGCTTGAGACCAGGAGGCGGAGGGTGCAGTGAGCTGAGATTGCGCCACTGCGCTGCAGCCTGGGCGACAGGGCAGGACTCCATCTCAAAAAAAAAA
>NW_016820486.1:393078-395268 GCF_001698545.2 Rhinopithecus bieti | reverse complement strand
CAGTGGCATGATCTCTACTCACTGCAAGCTCCGCCTCCCAGGTTCACACCATTCTCCTGCCTCAGCTTCCCAAGCAGCTGGGACTACAGGCGCCTGCCACTACGCCTGGCTAATTTTTTGTGTTTTTAGTAGAGACGAGATTTCACCCTGTTAGCCAAGATGGTCTCGATCTCCTGGCCTCGTGATCCGCCCACCTTGGCCTCCCAAAGTGCTGGGATTACAGGCGTGAGCCACTGCCCGGCCTCGTCTTACCTCTAATGTTACCTCCTACCTTCGGCTTTCCTCAATGCCCTAAGGCAGACTGAGGGGCTCTTACTGCTATGTTCTCATTGTATTTTCACCAAACTTCTTTCAACCCAATCATCTTGTGGCAGTATTATGGTTTGCTCATATGTTTGTCTTCCCACTGGCTATGGCTCCTTCAAGCTCAGGCCTTGTCTTTTCACCCCTTCATTCCCAGCACCTAGTAGAGGACCTGACTTTCCTGTTCAATATCCACTGGCGGGAAAAATATGGACAAATAATGTTTTCTCAAATGGCAATTACTATTACTACAAAGTGGTTCCTACTTGTAAGGGAGTCGATACATTTGAGAAAGCATTCAATTTTTCTTAATGAAGTGGAAAGTGGAATTCCACCTGTGGTCAATCATGGATGCCTTGAGGAGTTGAGCTCTGAAATGCTGGCAATCGTCACATTCAACTGAGAAAGAGCTGCTGTCTGCAGTCTATTAGCATGATCTTTAAAATAATAAGCAGCAGCAACTGTTATTTATTGAGAGTTTATGTGTCAGACACTGTTTTAGCATTACATGGATTTACCTCACTGAAATCTCATATCTACTCTAGGAAAACGACATTGACTTCCCCTTTTCAGATGGGAAAACTCAGCACAGAAAGGTTAAGTGACCTGCCCAAAGCCACACAGCTCAAAAGCAGAGGAGCCCCTGGATATGAACCTAAGCAGTCTAGCTCCTAAATTGTGACTAACCTGATGGAAACATTTCATTCAATGAGTCCTTGTCGCTTTCTTCGTTGTCAGCCTCAGCCTCTTCATATATGTCATGGCTGGATGTTTCTGTGACCTATGATTAACAAAGGAAATCTTGATTATGACTAATATTCAATCATCCTGGTTTAGAATGTCAACGAAGTCTGACTTCAAAGCTGGATCAATGGCTAACTTTTGTCATTTCAACGAAAAGGTAAAAAAATCTAACCTCTTTTAACTGGCCCCAAGAATCTACAGGGGATAGGGACAGGTGCCTGTAGCTGTGTCTTTTGGCTAGGAAGACACTCAAGAATGAAAGATTTCCCTGGGCAGGAGCCAAGGGACTATAGCTTTGTGTTGGCATTTGTTCTCTGCCTGCTCAGAACCTTAACTAAGGCGGGATGGGACGAGTCAGTGAATAGCTAAAACGTTTTTGACTGCTGTTTTTTTTTTTTTGTGGGGGGACAAAGTCTCACTCTGTTGCCCAGGATGGAGTGCAGTGGCACGATCATAGCTCACTGCAGCCTCAAACTTCGGGACTCAAGTGATCCTCCCATCTCAGCCTCCCAAGCAGCTGGGACTACAGACGCATGCCACCACACCTGGCTAATTTTTAAATTTTTTTTATAGAGACAAGTTCTCACTATGTTGTCCAGGTTGGTCTTGAGCTCCTGGGCTGAAGAGCTCCTCTTGCCTTGGCCTCCTAAAGTGCTGGGATTACAGATGTGAGCCACTGCACCCAGCCTTAGGTTGCTGCTTGAGGGAAAACTCCTAATGAGTTGAATGAACTTTGACATGATGACTCCCAGCACTTTTTGGAAATGACATTTCTACTGTAAATTCTCATGTCACTTAATGTAAATGACCACAACTGGGTAACTGCAAACAGACAGAATATCAGTCTTATAGCATAGAATGTAAAAAGCACAGAATCTGGAGGAAAAAGGCCTTGAATACATGTGCTCCATCAAAAGACATGACATTGGGGTAGGCAAATAATTATGAAACAGACCACAAGAACACTCACCATAAGGGAAAAAAATGATAAATTTAAGCTTGTTAAAATGAAGAACTTACGTCTGGTTCATCAATAGACATTAGGAGAGTGTGAGGCAAACTATGGCATAGAAGAAGATACCTGCAATATATATATATATATATATATATATAGATAGATAGATAGATAGATAGATAGATAGA
>NW_016820486.1:386614-389990 GCF_001698545.2 Rhinopithecus bieti | reverse complement strand
AAAAAAAAAAAAAAAAAAAAAAAAAAAAAAAAAAAAAAAAAATGCAGCCAGAGAATCTGCTCACGTCTTCTTTCTCAGAGACAGAGATTTTTGCTTTGGGTTCCATCTGAACTTTATAATCTGGTTCTCATCCCCTTATAAAGTGTCAAGCCAGCAAACCTGCAGTGGTGCTTCCTGGTCTTCCTGATCCAACCATCCTTTCTTCTTTTTAGTATCCTTTGGTCGCTGCCCATCTTTGAGTTTTAAGAGGTCTTCTGCTTGGCCTCCAACTGCTTCCTTTGCCACGTCTTTTGATTTCTTAATGACCCTGAGAGTATTTAAATAATTGTTAGTGTTCATCTTGACTGCTACCATACTCAGCTTGCAGTAGTATGTGAGTTTTTACAGTGAAACTTCCTATGTATAGTAATACAATTTATATCTACACCAGAGTCACTACATCTTGTGTTGTTACTATATAGCAATTACACAATTCCACCCTTTTTTAAAGAGAAAAACTAGCCCTCGGGAGCAGAAAAATATTTCAACCAAGTAATAGATTACTTTGCTTGCTAAAAAACACACATACGTGAGAGGGAATCATTCCTTAACTGTCTTTGAGACACGACATCCCCTAAAAGGCCTTATTTACACTTGCTCACACCCAATCTCTCATGGGGATTACAGAGATAATTTAGAGGAGAGTCTGGTGGCTCCCTAGTATTCAGCACTTTCAAATGCTAAATCAGCTCTGTTTATATGAAGCGATGAATAATATTCTTTGAGTTAGAGTTTTTTTGGTAATTCATAATATTCCCTTCTTTTTCCCAGGCCCATGTAAGCATATGGAAAATGTATGATTATTTCAAATAACACTAAATACTTAAAAGCAAAGTCAGTACTGTTGTTATTCCCTGCAGCCAGTGGACAGAGGTTTACATTACAAGGCCCGACATAAAATAGGCCTCAAGATGGAGGAGCAAGAAACCTTTGCTAGAATTTGAATGTACACAACTGTACATGAGATTTGCTGCCCACAAAGCAAATCCTTCTAGCAATGACTCACTGGCCTGATGGGATACAGGTGTCACAAAGATCACAGGAAAAGTAAAACGTAAGTATAATTTTCAGGTTTAAAAATCCTGACATTACAAGTCTTTTAAAATAAAGGGCTGACACTCGTGAACACAAACAGATAGGTTCTTATATACCACTCTGGTGCTGAGAGTTCAAATCCTGAATGTGAGTTTGGTCTCTGTGCATCCTCCTAGCACACCTTAATGGCACATGATGTATGGAGGCTAAAAAGGACTGTGCCATTTATCCACACACCAGGGTCCTTAGCTTAGCCATTTACAAGGGCTTGAAATGCTTCCTATACAGGCAATGAGGCACTTCTGATCCTCACTGAAGAAAGTCAATTGTTCCTTGAGAAATTATAACTTGAGGGTAAAATTTTGACTTTCAAAAATGTGGGCCCTACTCAAGATTTATAGTATAGGAAGGAAGACTTTGTGCTGACCTTCCCTGCATTTCTTCCTGTTGTCTTTCTTCTTCCTCTTTTCTTTTGTTCACGAGCAAGGCGGCGTAATTCTGTCAAAATTTTGTTGCCGCCTCGGCATTCATAATACCTGCAGAACTCTTATTACCAGACTCTAGTTTAAATAAATATGTGCAACAGTTAGTTTAGAGAGCTAATCATCTCTCACTCCAACAAAGAAGTACAATACAATCCAAAACATTAAAATATATATATATATGTGCATAGTCCAAAATTTATAAATCACAAGCAAACTACAGGTGATTATATAACAGATTTTGTCCAAACTGCACTCCCAACAACAGCAGTAGCATTTTCTTTTTAACACCTACTTGTTCCAAAATAAAATAATGTACTTCTACTTTCCTTTTAGTGGTTTTGAGATAACTGCATCAACTGATCCCATGGGAAAAGAGTAAGAAATACTGAATATAGAGGAAGACAAGCTTACGCTTGGTCCAAACGAAGGGTACAAGTATCTTAAATACTCAAACAAAAATACATCTGGCATACATTTTGAGATTTGTCCATCATTTTTACTATATAATTACTATTTAGCTAAACCTTGATAATAGTGTATACATTTGGTTGATCATAGAGTAGCTAACTGTAGATAACAAAACCAAGACGATCAGTAAAATAAGGTGAGTACACGGAGGCATATTATAATATTTTGGTCTATATAACTAATTTATTTTAAATAAATCACATATGAAAATGAGAAGACATATCAGGAATGAGTAATCTGTAATTAAAAGATTTTTTCTGTTACCAAAAAATTCACTGTGGAATTCCCTAAAAAGGCAAAATTCCCCAGTGTGTTTTTGAAATTAAGTAATGTCCATGGGTATTAAGAATGCATGTGACAGGCAAAATAGCAATATGGCACTTTCAGGAATACTACACAAATCAAGGGACACCACATTATGGCCTATATATAGAAACGAACCTAAATCTTGGGAAAAACCTGCTCATCCATGAGTGGATATGCTCTCTCCAAGAACCATCACTATCAGAACTAGAAGGGATCTTAGGAATCACCTAGACCAAACCTCTCATCCGACCTGTGCTTTTTTTTGATACAGGGTCTGGCTCTCTCATCCAGACTGGAGTGGAGAGGCACTATCACGGCTCACTGCAGCCTCCACCTCCTGGTCTCAGGCAATCCTCCCACCTCAGCCTCCCTACTAGCGACTACAGATGTGTACCACCTTAAGCTAGGCGGTTATAGTATAATATGGCTTACTCTTATCCTCAATCCCCTAACAGAATATACAGCCTACCCTTTCCACATCAGGCTAATTTTTTTTTTTTTTTTTTCTGTAGAAACAGGGGTCTCTCTCTTATGTTGCCTGGGCTGGTCTCAAACTCCTGGGCTCAAGCGATCCTCTCACCTCAGCCTCCCAAAGTGCTGGGATTACAGGCGTGAGCTACCATGCCTGGCCAGACTTATGCTTTTAAAAGCAGTTCCAAAAATGGATTTTTCAAAACAAAGGGGTGAGAAGAAAGCTTTGGCAAGGACAAACAAACAGAGAGGATACATTCCAATGTACCAGAGATTGGTTAGATTCTCTTTATCTAAAAGGAAAATAATTCCCTAAAGTTCTCGCAATTGGGGAATAAAATGAAGTGAACCTTTCCCAGAATACAGTAAGATTTTCTGTGTTGCTAAAGATAAACTTGTTAGTGCAAGAACTTACCTTCACAGATCATATGCCTTTGGCTCGAAGCCTCACATCTGTTAGTGGTTTTAGAAACTGTTTCTTTTTTCTTTTTGACAGTACTTGACGCACTTTGCACAGACATGGTGTGTTGAATAGGCATTATTTTATAAGGAAAAGAAGTCTGTGGTGACTG